>NW_026110295.1:2157839-2215339 GCF_024679095.1 Eriocheir sinensis | reverse complement strand
AAATGTTTTGTTTAAGTTCACTGTTAATCTATTACTCAGACACCATTTATGAAAGGTTTGTAGGTCAGTATTTGCTATATGTATCATGTCAGTAGGATTTTCACCAGTAATATTTAAGGTTGAGTCATCTGCGAAAAGGATTGTTTTAAGGTTTGTAAATATGTAAGTAATATCATTTATATATAAGAGAAACAGGATTGGACCCAAGACACTGCCCTGTGGAACACCGTATTGAATAGGTAGAGATGCAGATAGACAAGTGTGGAATTTGGTTGATTGAGTTCTGTGGGACAAGTAATCCTGAAACCAGTCATGAATAATACCTCTAATTCCATAGTAATACAACTTACGTAATAATATATCGTGTCTGACTGTGTCAAAAGCTTTGGTGAAGTCAACAAAGATGCTTAATAATGACTGTTTATTATCTAAAGTTTTATAGATTTCTTCTGAATAAGTTCTCAAGGCATCAAAAGTGTTTAGACCACGACGAAAACCAAACTGACTTGTAGTAAGAATGTTTTAGTTTCAAGAAAATTTATGAGGAATTTTTCATTACTTTTTCAAAGATCTTAGAAAAACATTTAGTAAGGATATTGGTCTATAATTACTTAGTTCATCTTTGGGACCTTTCTTATGGATGGGGACAACAGTTGCATGTTTTAGGAGTTGAGGAAATTTACCATTATTGATAGAATTATTAAAGAGTATGGACAAGGGTATTGCAAGTTGGTTTTGCTGGTTTTAATACAGATACTGGGATTTCATGCACATTGCACTTTTGTTTTTAAGGGAATTAATTACAGTAATTACATCTTGGGGGATAATTATAGGAATTGTCATTGAATGAGGAAAGTCACCTTGAAGAAAGCTGAGAGGGTCTGTGGTGGAAGGTGGTAGACTGTGATCTATTTTAGGCGCAACATTTGTGTAAAATTCATTAAAAGCTTGTGCAATTTGTAAAGGTTCAGAGAGTTTTTTACCATTATAGATTATGTTATTTGTGGAACTCTTCTTATGGTCATGATTAGAAAGTTGGTGGATTGTTCGCCATATTTTACGGGTGTTATTTTTAAAATTAGTGAATTGAGCCATATAGTAAGATTTTTTAGCTTGTCTTATAGTATTATTTAGGATGTTACGGTATTGTTTGTATTGAGCCTCAGTGACAGTACCAATTTTATAGTCCTTAAATAGATAATTTTTTGTCCTTATAGAGTTTAGTACTGCCTGCGATATCCAGGGATTGTTTAATCTTTTTCAGTTATTAATTTAGATTTAAGTGGAAAACAATCACTAAAAGCTTTTTAATATTGTCTAAGAAAATTTTACAGTTGTCATTGACATCGTGCTCATTAAGGAGAGCATTCCAATTGATCATATTGATTTTTTGAGCAAATTCTTGTTTATTTGTTTGATTTATTACCCTAAACTCAATTTTATGCAGATTCTTAGATTTAGAGGGAACTTTAACATTAAGGAAAATTGGTAGATGGTCCGATATTGGGTAATGGATTATACCAAATGAGAAAGTGTTGAAAAAATTTGTAAAAATATGATCAAGTAGAGACGGTTCACCTAGATAGAAGCTGTCTGGAAAACGTGTTGGTCTTGAAATGTGTGGGAAGAAATTCATTGTTTGGAGGGTTGCAAGAAAATTGTTAGTTGGGGTATGGGTAGTATGTTCCAGCAAATCTATATTTAAATCACCTATAAGAATTATTTGTTTGTTCGTTACAGTGTTATTTTGTAGTAATGTACATAAGGTGTTTGTAAATTCTTCCACAAATTCATGTTTACTGTGAGGTCTGTATATTGCACAAAGTATGAATGAAAGTGAGTCTGAGGTAATCTTAACAGTATTGATTTCAATATTATCATTAGTTAGTGATAGATCTTGTAATTGTTCTGACTGTATATTATTTGAAATAAAAGTGATGACTCCACCTTGTGCTCGGTTGGTCCTGACGAGGTGATAAGAGTGATACCCAGGAAGCTGATAAATGTGTTTGTTATTAGTATTTAGCCAGGTCTCAGTGATTGCCAGGATATCTGGGGTAGTGGAAAGGGTATTAAGGAAGGCTATAATGTTGTCAATGTTCTTTGGGAAGGATCTGGAATTTATATGTACAATATTTAATTTATTTGAGTTATGGTTAGATAATTTGTTGTATGCATCAAGATCAAAATAGTTTGAAACAGCGTTAAGATCAGTGTGTCCATGGAGATGATTAATGATTTCAAGAGCTATGTCATTAGTGTCCTCAGTGTGTGGGTGAGTGTTGTCATCAAACAATGTGTCATATAGGTGGGTCATGGAAAGTAATTTACTTTGGGATGAAAAAAAAAGAAAAAAAAGAAAGAAAAAAAAAATCTATATATAATAATAAATATGAAGTGCAGCATTCTAGCTGCGCCCGGTGGTGTGTGTGAGTTGAAATAATACGGTAGTGGCATGGAGACTAAAGTAAAGTAGTAATAGTATTAAAGTGGTAATAGTAGTAGTGAGGTAATAGTTGTAGAAGTTAGGTAATAGTAGTAGTAGTGATGTAATAATAGTAGTAGTGAGGTAATAGTAGTAGTAGTAGTAGTAGTAGTAGTATGGGAGTAGTAGTAGTAAGGGAGTAGTAGTAGTAGTAGTAAGGAAGTAGTAGCAGTAGTAAGGGAGTAGTAGTAGTAGTAGTAGTAGTAGAAGTAAGGAGTAGTAGTAGAAGTAGTAAGGAGTAGTAGTAGTAGTAGTAGTAAGGGAGTAGTAGTAGTAGTAAGGGAGTAGTAGTAGTAGTAGTAGTAGTAGTAGTAGTAGTAGTAAGGGAGTAGTAGTAGTAGTAAGGGAGTAGTAGTAGTAGTAAGGGAGTAGTAGTAGTAGTAGTAAGGGAGTAGAGGTAGTAATAAGGGAGTAGTAGTAGTAGTAAAGGAATAGTAGTAGTAGTAAAGGAATAGTAGTAGTAGTAAAGGAATAGTAGTAGTAGTAAAGGAAGATTTAAATGCTAAAGTCTATCCTCATATGGAAAGTTTTCCGTCCTTTGAATCACTTTTTTCATCTTACTCTGTACAGATTCTAACATCTTGATACCCATTCTTAATGGACTGACCAAAACTGAACCACATAATCGAGATGAACTCTAACTAGTGCTAAGTAAAGCTTGAGGATGACTTCAGCGCTCCTATTGGTAATGCACCTTTTTTTCTTCCATTCGATAGTTTTAAACCCTTTTGAGTGTTTTGAGGTGTCATTTGTTGTGCAAATGAATATTAACTATAATATAACCATGTCAGATAGATGGATAGGCTATGCTAGGTACGCTTTAAGTCCTATTGAGACATCATGGTCACGCCCATTTCAACATTTCATGTCTATTTTCACACTTTGGTATTTCTTTCCTTTATTATTATTTCCTGTTTTGTTTTGTATTTTTCTTCCATTTGATAATTGTTAAGCCTTTTTGAGTATATTGAGGTATCACCAATCTTAACTCCGTTGACGTGGTCATATAACGGCTAGTATTCATTTCCACAACAAATGATGCTTCAAAACACTAAAGAGCTTAAATTCTGTCAATGGAAAAAATAGAAAGAAAAAAAAGAGAACCCGCGAATAGAGGAAAGATTTACCGTTGTTTTCATCTATACACTCCCAATGTTCTTTTTTACGGAAGGTTTAAAGGGTAGTAGAAAATATATAACGCATTATGTAACGTGACGTAACGTAACGTAACATGTAACGTATAGCAACAAAAGAGCAGTTGGCTGAGTAGAAAACGAGATGTCGGCGCGTGAGTAATACAATCTCCCCAATTGTCATATTATGGTTATTATTCATTTTTTACAGCAAATGAGACATCAACACACTCAAAAGTGTTTAAAACTATCAAGTGGAAGAATAAAATTCCAAAAGGAAAAGCGGTAATAGAGGAAATATTCACCCTAATTGAATTAAAGATCATGAAATACTGGTATTAAGAACTACTGATCATAGTGTTCACAAGTGGGAGGATTTATTTTTCAATAATCAAAGTCTTCCAGGAAGAATTTATATGAACAATATTCATTGAAACGTAATGTTTATTGGTTTATTGATTTTTTTTTCTGTAATTTTACTCAGTTTACTGTATATACTGTGAATTCCATGTATTTAGTTTTTGACCCGCAATTCCCTTTTACATACCTGATCTTAATCAATGAACTTTTTTTTATCTTTTGATACTATGTGTAACCAAAATTGATATGTACTTGTCGTACTCTTTTATTTTCAGTTTAATTTGCTAGTCATTTGGTAACTCCTTTATTTTCTCTGCATACAATATTTGATGATGCATAGGATACGCTAAGATTAGGATAAGGTAATCCAGTAATATATTCCCTATTAAGCTGTCGGTTTCAACAATGCTAGATCATTGATTGTCAGCCTGTATGTCCGGAATACTGTAGAGCCTGTCTGGTTTCTAACATGCTTAATTTGGTACTTGTTTTACATTCACTTATCTTCTATTTATTTAGTGTGTATTCCCTTTTGGTAATGATCATCAACAGGTGAAAAGATTAATAATACGCTAAGCACATAAGAGAGTGAGTTCTGCCCACCTTAGTTATACATGATGACATGTCACTAATACCCTTCCATACAGTAACTAATTGGTTTCCTCCAGTACGTTTTGATAAGTTTTCTCTGAAGGCCCGGTTCAGGCACATGGTTATCCCGCGTCCTTTCTCTAGGTTTAAAGTGTTCTGGCAATGCAGAAATACATAAATATTTTAGTCCTCATTGGTCTCTGGTTATAAAAATTATCATTACTGGTCACATTAATTGATAAAAAAAATATGGTTCTCTAATTTTCCTCCATATCTGAGTATCATGCGTTGATCACATTAACTCCATGGTTTCCTGGTGTTTGGGTTCCATTACATACTACTTTCTAATAGGAGCTTGGAGATACACTTATATTGTTGACCTAATCCTGTGGTTTACTGTGGTTTGGTTCCATTCCACACTACTCTAATAGGACCCACTATAATCCCTTGGTATTGTTGACCTTGTCCTTAATGAATTAGGTAAAATATTATAATATATTTGCTCGATAAGATCATTTTATTTCAGAGGAAAGTATATCTATTTTTTTTTTTTTTGTCGTTTTTGTTGGTGTTATTGAGAGCTTGACTTACTCCTTTGTGATTGCATTTCTTCCTTTACGAGCAATACCTAGTTTGTTTTGTTTTTTTTCGCCATTCATAGTGTGGGTGGGATCGAACATTTGGGTAGAAAAAAATGTGATGAGTGTTTTTTTTTTTTTTTTATATAATTTTTTTTTTCACACCATTGTCTTCGCATGCTCAAGGATATGAGTATGGGAAGGTTTAATCCCAGCAAAATCATTTTTCTATACCCCCTAAAAAGTGCATACTCTGCTTCCTAATGTACTTAAGATTCATTTTGAGAATTGTGTCATGTTATGGGAGGTTTTTTTTTAATAAGTGTCTAGGAAAAAAATATAGTTAAAGTTGTAGCATAGACTTCACAACTAGTTGACGGGAAATCTCTTCAGTCTTGGCGCGCTGGCTTCACGTAAGGGGCCGATTGTTATGGCGACTTTCACTGCGACAACTCAAACACACTCTGCGTTCTTACTCCGAATTTAAGTGGAAACAGGACGAAATCTTCAAGTTTTAGTGCATACAAGCAGGCAGGAGTGTCTCTAGAGTGATTTGGTCGAGGATTCAAGGTAACTTATATAAAATAGCACCATGCGTGCACTTTGAAAACGTTGTGTAAAAAATGGCAAATTTGCGTAACTTTAGGTTGAAATCTTTACGTAAAATGAATGATAACTGTAGGATAGTGAAGTCCACAGTTTTACGTATTAGGAAACAAGAAATGTACGTTTAGTTAGTGCCTACATGGCAACTCAGCTCGTCGGGTTCTTCCCCGGGGACGTGCAGGCCGACCTGGACCGGGCCAAGGCAGAGGAGAAGGAGGACGACGAGGTGATCTTGGCCCAGCTTGCCAGGGAGCTGGCCGACGACCAGCCGGACCCGCCGACGGACGAGTTGCTCCTCGCCGCGGTCGGCAACTACGCCGGCTACCTGGCCAGGAAGGTCCAGGCCAACTCCTCTGTGGCCGAGTGCTGCAAGGAGCTTGCCCAGCAGGAGGAGATGAAGATTACCGTGGAGCTCGAGAGGGGCGACCCGCCCTCTGTGATGTTCGACGCCCTGGTCGAGCTGGTCGACAGGGGAGAGCTGGAGACGGGCCGGGCGGTCCTGAAGCGGCCATCTCTCCCAATGGCCCACATGGCGTCCTTCGGTATGTCGCTGTGGGACTCCCTGATGTGCAGGGAGGACAAGAAGGAGCGCAGGTTGAGGTTCCTCTCCCTTGCCATGCGCCACAGGGACGGGTTCAGGCACCTCCTGGAGTTCCTGGCGGCCTCAGACCCGACCTTGCAGGGGTACAGGTGCCAGGAGGGGCACAACCTGGCCAACACCATCTTGCCGCACATCAGCAGGTCCCTCTTCAACTGTTTCGGTGCTAATTTCTCCAAGGACGTGACCTCAGAAGCGAGGAAGAACAAGGCCTTGAAGCAGCCGACCGGCAGGAAGAGGAGCAGTATCGAGGAGGGCAGGAAGGAGACGGCGAGGAACAGGGACGTGTACAAGTCCAGGAAACTGACCGGGGCCCACCAGTCATAGGCCAAAAGGCTAAAGTGATTGTTCAGGGACGAGGGCCAGATAGCCGGCAAGACGTGCTGCGGCAATAGTGACATCGTAATTCAACCAAAATAAGTTGTGATTGTATATAGAAAAATGAATATTTTGCTTTTGTTGAGTAAAATTAAGATGTTTCTTCATGCTTTCCTCAAGTATTAAGTTTCTAATGTGAAAATTAAGTGATTTATTAGATGTTAAAAACTTACGTAAAAAATTTCACTAAATAAAAAAAAATAAGTAGCTATTTCGGGCAAAAACTTATAAGATATGCTAAATATTGCTATTGATTCTGAAAATATAAGTGATTATCTCTGCATTTGGTGATGTTTGTGCATCTAGCGTAAAATCTGAGGATTTTATAGCCTTTTTAAGTTTTGTTATACTTATATAAAAAACAATTAATCGGGATTTTATTAGGGAACGACTTTGAATTTTTTGATACCGCTGCTCATGGAGACTCATATATGCCTAAGGGAGGTGCCTGTTTTAGTTTCAGGTCGCTAGCTGCTTTGGTTTTGAAAATATTTAAATTTTAAATTTTTGAAAATCGGCCCCCTGCGAATCGGCCCCGCGCCCCGTTTCCCGTCAAGAGATTGTGAAGTCTATGGTTGTAGATTAAATTACCTATTTTTCTGAAAGCTCAAAGTATAACTATCTTTTCTTTCTTATTATATCCTCCCGTAAGCAAATGAATGTGTGGAATTAGTGAAGGTAACAGCGTTACAATGCTTATATGGAGTTCAAGATTTTACCGTCATCAAAATCATTTCCATAATGTCTGGAAAGAACAAGTGCCTTAACTAGCGAACTATATGTCTGTTTTTTGTTTTTTCAAATAGAAAAAAAAAATCACCCTTTCAATAATTAGCACTTTGACATGTTCTAAATAAATGTGTTATATTGGATTGCATATACTGATTTCCGCCCCACACACACAAAAAAAAGAGAAAGGAGAAAAGTATGAATAAAATATAATAAGTTAAGAATGTCTTGTCTTATCTTTGCCCATTTGCTGACTAAGAACAAGTTAGATTTTTACGATCATCTCATCTTCAAGTGTAACTACATTGATTTTCAGCGTCGTTTATATGCATTAACGAAAAGTAAAATTTATGGTTATGTGACTGTGAGCAGTTAACGAAGATATGATGTATGACACAGGTAATAGAAGGAACCGTTGCAAGAAACGTAGCAGAAAGGTAATGGTATGCTTAGTAGGAAGAATGTGGCAATATTCACGCTAAAGGTAACAGTAACGTAGCAAAAACACACACACAAAAAAAACGCAATGATCTACTTGACCTACTCCTTTGTGATTGTATTTCTTCCTTTACGAGATAAAAAAGCAAGTTTTTTTTTTTGCACTTCATTGTCTTCGCATGCTCAAGGATATGAGTATAGGAAGGTTTAATCCCAGCAAAATTTTTCCACTCCGGGAATCGAACCGGTCTCTCTCGGTTATGAGCCGAGTGTGCTAACCACTGCACCACGAGCCTCCCCGATTATCAGAAAGGTTGTGGGAATATGCACATTAAAGGTACCAATACATAGCATTGGCGTAATGGGATGTAGTAAAAGGGTTCTTAAAAGGTGATGGGGACGTGGTAACTAGGTAGTAGAAACGTACCTATGATCCACAGAACGTTGCAATATTATTATTATTATTATTATTATTATCATGTATGCCATGTGTGTGTACTATAACTTGTCTGAATTATCCCCCTCATCCAGAATTAAGATGCATTTTAACAATGTTATTATTATTATTATTATTATTATTATTATTATTATTATTATTATTATTATTATTATTATTATTATTATTATTATTATTATTATGTATGCCATATGTGTGTACTATAACTTGTCTGAATTATCCCCCTCATCCAGAATTAAGATGCATTTTAACAATGTTATTATTATTATTATTATTATTATTATTATTATTATTATTATTATTATTATTATTATTATTATTATTATTGTCATGTATGCCATATGTGTGTACTATAACTTGTATGAATCCCTCTCATCCAGAATTAAGATGCATTTTAACAATGTAATTATTATTATTATTATTATTATTATTATTATTATTATTATTATTATTATTATTATTATTATTATCATGTATGCCATATGTGTGTACTATAACTTGTCTGAATCCCTCTCATCCAGAATTAAGATGTATTTTTAGAGTGTAATTCAAAATTTATTGTGTTCATGTAATGGTTTAACTATTCAGACTGGATTAAGTTTGGATTTAACACAAACGAAAAATAATCGACCTGCATTAAGCTAATATAAGATTTTGGCATGTTAGTTTCTCACTAGATATCAATAAAAATCATAAAATCCTATTCATTTAACTATTCCTTATATAAAGACTATCGCGGTGGTAGTTTAATTCTTTATCTTGACGCTCGGAAAAACGCGGGAAAGGGGGGAGCGGGTGCAGATGTATCCCGCCGAATACCATTCCACAGCTTTCACAGAGTTTTTCTGCATTGTTAGCTCGTGGTGAAGAACACTCATGGACGGAAGGAGAGATGTGAAACGTCTCCCACAATGTTTAATCAGAGTCATCTCCACGGCGGTCACTGTCGACACACAACCGACACGATCCACTAAACGACTTTCGTCTCCCACACTGTTTACACAAAGCATTGCTTCTCATTCTCACGAGAAATATGCCATCATCCCGCAACAGAGACGAGTCAACACCGTGACGTTAAGCCGTTCCCCACCAGGGTTCAGCTTTGTTCGCCTAACGCGGGAGAGTGGGAGATACCTAACACATCTGCTAGAGGAGGGTGGGGTGGGGGGGGGGGGGGTGAAGGGCGGAAGCAGGTGTGTAGCGAATTTTACGTAACGACTTTCCCATCATCGCCATCTTCCATAGTATATTTTCAACTGTGACAGTGTTTGCACGTGCAACCATAAGCCAACTCCCCGTCATTCATATAATTTCTTTTTCTTCCTTTCTCTTTGTCCTTTTTCATCTTCGTCTTCTCTCTCTCTCTCTCTCTCTCTCTCTCTCTCTCTCTCTCTCTCTCTCTCTCTCTCTCTCTCTCTCTCTCTCTCTCTCTCTCTCTCTCTCTCTCTCTCTCTCTCTCTCTCTCTCTAGATTTTGGCATGTTAGTTTCTCACTAGATATCAATAAAAATCATAAAATCCCACTAATTTTAACTATTCCTTATATAAAGACTATCGCGGTAATAGTTTAATTCTCTATCTTGACGCTCGGAAAAACGCGGGAAAGGGGGGAGGGGATGCAGATGTATCTCGCCGAATACCATTCCACAGCTTTCACAGAGTTTTTCTGCATTGTTAGCTCGTGGTGAAGAACACTCATGGACGGAAGGAGAGATGTGAAACGTCTCCCACAACGTTTAAACAAAGAGTCATCTCCACGGCGGTCACTGTCGACGCACGACCGACACGATCCACTAAACGACTTTCGTCTCCCACACTGTTTACACAAAGCATTGCTTCTCATTCTCACGAGAAATATACCATCATCCCGCAACAGAGACGAGTCAACACCGTGACGTTAACCCTATACGTTCCGACCCCTTGAGATTTTTCGCCCTCGTATAGCCAGCATCGTATTGATTTTTCTGAACAACAATAACGCTCGTGAACACTAAGTACTGCAACCTAATCAATGGTGTAAAGCAATAGTGAATAATGAGTGAAAAGAAACTCTCAAGAAATAAAATCCTTTTCTCCCTCTTCCTCCTATTCTTCCTTCTTTTCTTCTTCTTCCTCCTCTTCCTATTCTTCCTTCTTTTCTTCTTCTTCTTCCTCTTCTTCCTTCTTTTCCTCCTCCTCTTCTTTCTCCTTTTCTTCTTCCTCCTCTTCCTCTTCTTTCTCCTTTTATTCTTCCTCTTCCTCTTCTTCCTCCTCTTCCTCCTTTTCCTTTTCTCGCTAGCTTCTCGCCTCTTTTTCTTCCTCTTCCTTTTCTTCTGCCTCTTCCTCTTCTGCCTCTTCCTCTTCTTCCTCTTCTTCTTCATCTTCCTCCTCTTCCTGTTCTTCCTCCTCCTCCTCTTCTTCCTCTATTTCCTCCTCTTCTTCCTCTTACTCTTCTTCCTGCTCTTCCTCCTTTCCTTCCTCCTCTTCTTCCTCCTTTTCCTCTTCTTCCTCCTCTTCCTCTTCTTTCTCCTTTTCCCTCTTCCCTCTTTTCACCTTCCTCTTCCTCTTCTTTTTCCTTTTCCTCTTCCTCTGCTTCCTACTTTTCCTCCTCTTCCTAGCTTCTCGTCCTACTCTTCTTCCTCATTCTTCCTCTCACTCTTCCTTTTCTTCTTCCTTCTCATCTTCTTCTTCCTTTTTCTTGATTTTGCTCTTCTTCTTCCTCCTCTTCCTCTTTCTCTTCTTCCTCCACACCCACATATTCCTCTATTTCCTCCTCTTCATCATAATCCTATTCTTAAGCCTCTTCCTCCTTATCTTCATCTTCTTCCTACTCTTCCTAGTCTTCCTCTTCTTCCTTCTTCCTCTTCTTCCTCCTTATTGTCCCCTTCCTCTTTTCCTCCTCTTCTTCCTCTTCTTCCTCCTCTTCTTCTATACTTTTCCACCTCTTCCTAGCTTCTCGTCCTCTTCTTCTTCCTCTTCTAGCTTCTTCCTCCTTTTCCTCCCCTACCTCTTCTTCTTCCTCTTCCTTTTCTTCTTCCTCTTTTTCCTCCTCTTCTGCATCTTCCTCTCCTTCCTCTTCTTCTTCCTCCTCTCCCTCCTCTTCCTCTATTTCCTCCTCTTCTTCCTCTTCCTCTTCTTCATCCTCTTCTTCATCACTTTTGGTGATGATGGTGATGGTGGTGATGATGATGGTGGTGATGATGGTGATGATGGTGATGATGGTGGTGGTGATGATGATGATGGTGATGATGGTGGTGATGATGATGGTGGTGATGATGATGGTGGTGATGATGATGGTGGTGATGATGATGGTGGTGATGATGGTGGTGGTGATGATGGTGGTGATGATGGTGGTGATGGTGATGGTGGTGATGATGATGGTGGTGATGATGGTGATGATGTTGATGATGGTGGTGATGATGGTGGTGATGTTGGTGTTGATGGTGATGGTGGTGATGATGATGGTGGTGATGATGATGGTGGTGCTGATGGTGGTGATGGTGGTGATGATTATGGTGGTGATGGTGATGGTGGTGATGATGATGGTGGTGATGATGGTGATGATGGTGATGATGATGGTGGTGATGATGGTGATGATGGTGATGGTGGTGATGATGGTGGTGATGATGGTGGTGATGATGATGGTGGTGATGATTATGGTGGTGATGATGGTGGTGGTGATGATGGTGGTGATGATGATGGTGGTGATGATGATGGTGATGATGGTGGTGATGATGATGGTGGTGATGATGGTGGTGATGATGGTGATGATGGTGGTGATGATGGTGATGATGGTGATGATGATGGTGGTGATGATGATGGTGGTGATGATGATGGTGGTGATGATGATGGTGGTGATGATGATGGTGGTGATGATGATGGTGGTGATGATGATGGTGGTGATGATGGTGGTGGTGATGATGGTGGTGGTGATGATGATGGTGGTGATGATGATGGTGATGATGATGGTGATGATGGTGATGATGATGATGATGGTGGTGATGATGGTGGTGATGATGATGGTGGTGATGATGGTGATGATGGTGATGGTGGTGATGATGGTGGTGATGGTGATGGTGGTGATGATGATGGTGGTGATGATGATGATGGTGATGGTGGTGATGATGATGATGGTGGTGATGATGGTGGTGATGATGATGGTGGTGATGATGATGATGGTGATGATGATGGTGATGATGATGGTGATGATGGTGATGGTGGTGATGATTATGGTGGTGATGATGGTGGTGGTGATGATGGTGGTGGTGATGATGATGGTGGTGATGATGATGGTGGTGGTGATGATGGTGGTGGTGATGATGGTGGTGATGATTATGGTGGTGATGGTGATGGTGGTGATGATGATGGTGGTGATGATGGTGATGATGGTGATGGTGGTGATGATGATGGTGGTGATGATGGTGGTGATGATGGTGGTGATGATGGTGGTGGTGATGATGATGGTGGTGATGATGATGGTGGTGATGATGATGGTGATGATGATGGTGATGATGGTGATGGTGGTGATGATTATGGTGGTGATGATGGTGGTGGTGATGATGGTGGTGGTGATGATGATGGTGGTGATGATGATGGTGGTGATGATGATGGTGGTGATGATGGTGGTGATGATTATGGTGGTGATGGTGATGGTGGTGATGATGGTGGTGATGATGGTGGTGGTGATGATGGTGATGGTGATGGTGGTGATGGTGGTGATGGTGGTGATGATGATGGTGGTGATGGTGATGATGGTGGTGATGATGATGGTGATGATGGTGGTGATGATGATGGTGGTGATGATGATGGTGATGATGATGGTGATGGTGGTGATGATGATGGTGGTGATGATGATGGTGATGATGATGATGGTGGTGATGATGGTGGTGATGATGATGGTGTCAGAGATGAGAGAGAGAGAGAGAGAGAGAGAGAGAGAGAGAGAGAGAGAGAGTTTCATAGGCTATTTGACCGTTTGAACCTAGCTCCCCTCTCTTCCATCTTTCATAGTATTTTTTATGTATATATATATATATATATATATATATATATATATATATAAAGAGAGAGATAGAGAGAGAGAGAGAGAGAGAGAGAGAGAGAGAGTCATAGGCTATTTGACCGTTTGAACCTAGCTCCCCTCTCTTCCATCTTTCATAGTATTATATATATATATATATATATATATATATATAGAGAGAGAGAGAGAGAGAGAGAGTGAGAGAGAGAGAGAGAGAGAGAGTCATAGGCTATTTGACCGTTTGAACCTAGCTCCCCTCTCTTCCATCTTTCATAGTATTTTTTTTATTACGCTAAATTTTTTTTTTGCCGATAAGAGTATATTTGCTTATATTGAAAGGAACTGAATATGAATGACATGAATATTTCGCAGCAAGTGACACTGGCACTGATATTATTTTGGGTATTATCATTGTTGCCTGGTTAATATATATATATATATATATATATATATATATATATATATATATATATATATATATATATATATATATATATATATATATATATATATATATATATATATATATGAAAGATGGAAGAGAGGGAGCTAGGTTCAAACGGTCAAATAGCCTATGATTGGTCTCTCTCTCTCTCTCTCTCTGACTCAAGCACGTACGTTTTTTCTTTATTAGCTATATATAGGAATTGTCTGGCCAAAGTACAAGAAATTAACATATGTACGAGACACAGTTATCACCTTATGGTAGTGTCAAAATAAGTATTGTATGTGCCATAATTCGTCATCGCCTCGCCGCAATCACAAGCTCGTGTCGCCAACTGCCGTTGAATAACTCTCGTACACAGCGGGCTGTGTACGTTTTTATTATGTTTTTATTACAGCTAGCTTGTTTGTTGGTCTGTTTAGTATATCAGCTAAAGCTTTGTTAACATAAAAGATGCAGAACATGCAGTATAGCACTATACAATACAGGTATATTAATACTTATAACAGTAATAATATCGTCATCCGGAGGCGTTTGAACGTTGGGTTTTTTTTCACAGCGTATCGCCGTGCTTCAAAATGATTCGCGTCGGTGTTTCTAAATATTCGTGTTTAGCAAGATAACGGAGGCTCCTATGGTTATTTTTGATATCGCATCTTAATCTACGGTATTTTCTACGTTTATCAGTAGGTCTGTTTTTCTTTTAAACTTGGTAATAAAAAAAAAATGATCGTTTTGACAAAAATCCTCAGGGGGGGGCAAATGTGGCCCGGGTCGGAACGAATAGGGTTAAGCCGTTCCCCACCAGGGCTCAGCTTTGTTCGCCTAACGCGGGAGAGTGGGAGATACCTAACACATCTGCTAGAGGAGGGTGGGATGTGGGGGAGGGGGTGAAGGGCGGAAGCAGGTGTGTAGCGAATTTCACGTAACGACTTTCCCATCATCGCCATCTTCCATAGTATATTTTCAACTGTGACTCCCGGTAATTCATATAATTTCTCTTTCTTCCTTTCTCTTTGTCCTTTTTCATCTTCGTCTTCTCTCTCTCTCTCTCTCTCTCTCTCTCTCTCTCTCTCTCTCTCTCTCTCTCTCTCTCTCTCTCTCTCTCTCTCTCTCTCTCTCGTTCTCTCTCTCTCTCGTTCTCTCTCTCTCTCTCTCTCTCTCTCTCTCTCTCTCTCTCTCTCTCTCTCTCTCTCTCTCTCTCTCTCTCTCTCTCTCTCTCTCTCTCTCTCTCTCTCTCTCTCTCTCTCTCTCTCTCTCTCTCTCTCTCTCTCTCTCTCTCTCTCTCTCTCTCTCTCTCTCTCTCTCTCTCTCTCTCTCTCTCTCTCTCTCTCTCTCTCTCTCTCTCTCTCTCTCTCTCTCTCTTTATCCTCTCTTTCCTTTCTCTTCTCTTTCTCCTCTTCTCTTCTCTTCCTCTCTTTTCTCCTCTTTCTCTCTCCTTTTCTGAACATAACTTTGTGTTTTTGTGTACTTAACGTATATGTAACCTCAAACTCTATGTTTAACATGTGTGCAGTTACTTATACATCATCTTCCCAAAATAAAAGATACAGTTACTATACTTTCTTTCTCAAAGACAGAGTTTTAATGTATACAACATAACTTTGTGTACTTGACTAATCTCAAACTCTTATTTACCATGTGCGTGTGTGTGTGTGTGTGTGTGTGTGTGTGTGTGTGTGTGTGTGTGTATGCAAAGCTAACAGGTAACAAAGGCGTAACTGTTAAGTATAGCATCTCAGCATGGCGTCACTACTTCACCCTACACGCTCCCTCTAAGACAGAACGAGGCATGGCGCAGCCCATGTCTCGCCGCTCCCGGACTCGTCACCTCCCACCAACCGCACCATAGCACATCCCTCGCTCCCTCCCCATAGCATGTCACTGCCGATCCCTCTCTGTCCCGCCCCACGCTCCCTTGCCCCGCCAAAACAAGCCGCTATGGCGCAGGATACTACGGAAGTCTTTCCGCCTCCGCCCCACGCTCCCTTGCCCCGCCAAAACAAGCCGCTATGACAGCCGCCACTACGGCTGTTTTTTCCGCCCCGCCCCACGCTCCCTTGCCCCGCCAAAACAAGCCGCTATGGCGCAGGATACTACGGATGTCCTTCCGCCCTCCGCCCCACCTGGTTTTCCCCCGCCCCACGCTCCCTTGCCCCGCCAAAACAAGCCGGTATGGCGCAGGATACTACGGGTGTCCTTCCGCCCTCCGCCCACGTGTTTTTCCGCCCCGCCCCACGCTCCCTTGCCCCGCCAAAACAAGCCGGTATGGCGCAGGATACTACGGATGTCCTTCCGCCCTCCGCCCCACGTGTTTTTCCGCCCCGCCCCACGCTCCCTTGCCCCGCCAAAACAAGCCGGTATGACAGCCGCCACTACGGCTGTTTTTTCCGCCCCGCCCACGCTCCTTGCCCCGCCAAACAAGCCGCTATGACAGCCGCCACTACGGCTGTTTTTCCGCCCGCCCCACGCCCCATTGCCCCGCCAAAACAAGCCGCTATGGCGCAGGATACCTGGATGTCCTTCCGCCCCCCACCCCACGTGTTTTTCCGCCCCGCCCCACGCTCCCTTGCCCCGCCAAAAAAAGCCGGTATGGCGCCCGATACTACGGATGTCCTTCCGCCCTCCGCC
Organism: Eriocheir sinensis; assembly: GCF_024679095.1. Lineage (NCBI taxonomy): Eukaryota > Metazoa > Arthropoda > Malacostraca > Decapoda > Varunidae > Eriocheir > Eriocheir sinensis. Next base: position 2,198,912 of record NW_026110295.1, on the reverse strand, counting down.
CCACGTGTTTTTCCGCCCCGCCCCACGCTCCCTTGCCCCGCCAAAACAAGCCGCTATGACATAGGATACTACGGAAGTCTTTCCGCCTCCGCCCCACGCTCCCTTGCCCCGCCAAAACAAGCCGCTATGACAGCCGCCACTACGGCTGTTTTTTCCGCCCCGCCCCACGCCCCATTGCCCCGCCAAAACAAGCCGCTATGGCGCAGGATACTACGGATGTCCTTCCGCCCCCCCCCCCCCCTGTTTTTCCGCCCCGCCCCACGCTCCCTTGCCCCGCCAAAACAAGCCGGTATGGCGCAGGATACTACGGATGTCCTTCCGCCCTCCGCCCCACGTGTTTTTCCGCCCCGCCCTACGCTCCCTTGCCCCGCCAAAACAAGCCGGTATGACAGCCGCCACTACGGCTGTTTTTTCCGCCCCGCCCCACGCGCCATTGCCCCGGAAAAACAAGCCAGTATGGCAATATTATAACTACTCGGGTGAGCTTCATCGGGTGCTTCTCCACGCCAGTTTGTACGATCCTGAGCAAGGCCCAGAGTGTTAGGCTCCACACCATGACGCCGGCCACCATGGAGACCCAGACAGTACCTGAGGAAGAAATGACGCATGGCACCAACGCTTGACTGAACACACACACACACACACACACACACACACACACCCCAGGCGTCTCAACCAGCCCAGACACAGACACATCCTGCCACCCGCAGTGAACCGCCCTCAGCACTCAGTGAGACATCACAACATTATTGCCCCGATACGGGCACGGACTGACCGCTACAAGAACAGCGCCGTGCCCGTGATGGTCAAGTATATCAACAATGCAAATTAAGAGCAGCACTATTTGTATGTTTTGTAAATATTTTTCATTAGCACTTATTGTTGTTGTGATTATTATTGTTATTATTATTATGAATATTATTATGATTATGATTATTATTATTATTATTATTATTATTATTATTATTATTATTATTATTATTATTATTATTATTATTATCTTTACTCTGATTATTGCTATTATTGTTGTTTCTATTTTCCTTTTTAGTTTGAGTCATAATACTTTGATCATTTGTCTGATTCATTTTATTTCATCTTCCATTGATGTATATTTTCAGCTCTAGGGCTGCCTGGTACTTCATGCAATAAACCGTTTATTATTATTATTATTATTATTATTATTATTATTATTATTATTATTATTACACACACACACACACACACACACACACACACACACACACACACACACACACACACACACACACAAACTTTAGGAAAGCAAAGTGAACTTTAACATTGCATTGAGACACTATTTTCAAAAATAAAATACTATACTTAATTATTCCAGTCGTACTGCTTCATATACGAATAATTGTGTGTCTACTTCTCAATATTTGCCGAGCAGTGTGAAATAGCCCTTCAGTTTTGGCAGGAACCGGAGTTGCTTTCGACGAGTCCTAATAATGAAAGGTTTAACGTGGCCACTTGAAACACTTTTTTATATACTCAAGGGAAGAAGAGTACGGCCGCCGTAGCTTTAAATTGCACCGACGGTCTTGGTTAGGCTGTGCACGTGTTGCGTGTAAGAGTAACATAATTATCATAAGAAGATTTCAAGATGATCGGACAAAAAAATATTTTACAAAATATGACGCTGGCTATTTGTCCTCAGCAAGTTCCTTCTTACCCGCACATCGATACTTTTCTATCATCCTAACAAGCTTATGTGATTTGAACTGATTTCCTTTTCAATATGTTTTCATTTATCATTTGAATGTTTTTACATAGCATGGAAAAAACATGACGTTTAAAAAAAATCTAATCACATATATTTCTCCTTTAAAATTTGAACTTATAAAACCCCAAGTTTTATTGATTTCATGCAAACCTGACAACACCGTTAGCCAGACCGATGTATTTATCTGACAATGTATGAGAGAGAGAGAGAGAGAGAGAGAGAGAGAGAGAGAGAGAGAGAGAGAGAGAGAGAGAGAGAATGTTATAGAGTAGGTAGGAAGACACCTACCGAACGGGCGCAAGCCACTCCCGGTGAGGTATATATGGGAGGTGAGAAGGGAGCTGAAGCCCTCCAAAGACCCTTCCCATGTCCTCACTAACCGTTTCCCTATTGTCTCACCATCACCGGAGAGTAGTTCAGCATGCTTTCTAAAGACAGATCCTCTCTTTATCCACACCACACTACATTCACACAACATATACACATTTTCCCAAAATTCAAATTTCAAAATGACGCACCTACACCAAGCCTCGGAGTCCCCGCCTGGGGGGGGGGGGACCACAAATTCCCCCAGGGAGGACTCCCCTTCTGGCTGCCGACCCGAGAGGTGTCTTGATAACTCCTCGAACCTCTTTCTTCTCAATTTCTGCAACATTCGCGGTCTTCGCTCTAATTTTCTTTCTGTGGAACATCATCTCTCCTCCTCTAAACCTCACCTTCTCTTCCTTACCGAAACACAGGTTTTTGAGGCTACTGACAGCAATCTCTACTCTGTTCCCTCCTACTATCTCTATCCTAAATTTCAATCCAAAGCTGGATGTTGCGCCTACGTGCGCAACGACATCACTTGCTCTCGTGCCCACAACCTTGACTCTTCTGAATTTTTTACCATCTGGCTAAGACTTCATTGTCATTCTATTACTAAATACATCTGTGCTGTTTATCTCTCACCTAACTCTACCAACTATGTAAAATTCTTTGACTATTTGAATTCTAAAGTGGAGCACATCTTGACCCACTCTCCCTTCGCTGAAATCTCCATCCTAGGAGATTTCAATGTTCACCACCAGCTTTGGCTTTCATCCTCTTTCACTGACCATCCTGGTGAACAAGCCTACAACTTTGCTATCCTCAACGACCTAGAGCAGTTGGTCCAGCACCCTACACGTATTCCCGACCGTCTTGGAGATCGGCCCAACATTCTAGACCTCTTCCTTACCTCAAACCCTTCTGCTTATTCTGTCCAACTGTTCTCTCCGTTGGGCTCCTCCGATCACAATCTTATTTCTGCATCCTGTCCTATCGCTCCTGTACACCCTCTGGACCCACCGAAGAGGCGATGCTTCTGGCATTTTGCTTCAGCTCGGTGGGACGACCTGAGGATGTACTTTTCCGATTTCCCGTGGAATGATTATTGCTTCCAGGATAGAGACCCCTCTGTGTGTGCTCTGGGCATCACAGAGGTGATTGTCTCTGGAATGGAGGCATACATTCCTCGTTCTTTCTCTACTCCTCACGCTAAAAAGCCTTGGTTTAATCACGCTTGTTCTCGTGCTGTCAATGATAGAGAGGTAGCTCACAAAAGGTACCAGAGCCTTCAAACTAATGCTAATTATGAACTTTACATTTCTGCCCGAAATCGTGCCAAATCTATTCTCCGACTAACCAAAAATTCTTTCATTAATAGAAAATGCCAAAACCTTGCTTTCTCTAACTCTTCCCGTGACTTCTGGCATCTAGACAAAAACATCTCCTCCAACTTCACTTCTTCATCTTTCCCTCCACTCCTCAGTCCTGACGGCGACACTGCCGTCTAATCTATCTCTAAGGCTGAACTCTTCTCTCAAACTTTTCTAAAAACTCCACTCTGGACGATTCTGGGCATATTCCTCCTACTTATCCCCCCTCTGACTCCTTTATGCCTGTTATAAAGATTCTTCAAAATTATGTTTTCTATGCCCTCTCTGGCCTCAATCCTCAGAAGGCTTATGGACCTGATGGAGTGCCTCCTATTGTCCTTAAAAACTGTGCCTCTGTGCTGTCACCCTGCCTGGTCAAACTCTTTCGCCACTGCCTGTCAACATCTACCTTTCCTTCTTGTTGGAAGTTTGCCTTCATACAGTCTGTGCCTAAGAAGGGTGACCGCTCCAATCCCTCAAACTACCGTCCTATAGCTTTACTTTCTTATCTATCTAAAGCTTTTGAATCAATCCTTAACCGGAAGATTCAAAAGCACCTTTGCACTTCTGACCTTCTATCTGATCGCCAATATGGGTTCCGCAAGGGGCGTTCTACTGGTGATCTCTTTGCCTTCTTAACTGACTCTTGGTCATCCTCTCTTAGCCGTTTCGGTGAAACCTTTGCTATTGCGCTGGACATATCAAAAGCTTTTGATAGGGTCTGGCACAAATCTTTGCTTTCTAAACTACCCTCCTACGGTTTCTATCCTTCTCTCTGTACCTTTATCTCCAGTTTCCTTTCTGACCGTTCTATTTCTGCCGTGGTAGGCGGTCACTGTTCTTCCCCTAAATATATTAACAGTGGTGTCCCACAGGGTTCTGTCCTATCTCCCACTCTTTTTCTGTTGTTCATTGATGATCTTCTTTCCAAAACGAACTGTCCTATCCATTACTACGCCGATGATTTCACTCTGCATTACTCAACTTCTTTTAACAGAAGACCCACCCTTCAGGAACTTAACGACTCAAGGCTGGATGCTGCAGAACGCTTAGCCTCAGACCTTACTATTATTTCCGATTGGGGCAAGAGGAACCCGGTGTCCTTCAACTCCTCAAAAACACAGTTTCTCCACCTATCCACTCGACACAATCCTCCAAACAACTATCCCCTATTCTTTGACAACACCCAGCTATCACCTTCCTCAACACTAAACATCCTCGGTCTATCCTTAACTCAAAATCTCTACTGGAAACTTCATATCTCATCTCTTACTAAATCAGCTTCCTCGAGGTTGGGCGTTCTGTACCTTCGCCAGTTCTTCTCCCCTGCACAGTTGCTGTCCATATACAGGGGCATTGTTCGCCCTCGTATGGAGTATGCATCTCATGTGTGGGGGGGCTCCACTCACACAGCTCTTCTGGACAGAGTGGAGGCTAAGGCTCTTCGTCTCATCAGCTCTCCTCCTCATACTGATAGTCTTCTACCTCTTAAATTCCGCCGCAATGTTGCCTCTCTTTCTATCTTCTATCGATATTTCCACGCTGACTGCTCTTCTGAACTTGCTAACTGCATGCCTCCCCCCCTCCCGCGGCCCCGCTGCACTCGACTTTCTACTCATGCTCATCCCTATACTGTCCAAACCCCTTATGCAAGAGTTAACCAGCATCTTCACTCTTTCATCCCTCACGCTGGTAAACTCTGGAACAATCTTCCCTCATCTGTATTTCCTCCTGCCTACGACTTGAACTCTTTCAAGTAGAGGGTATCAGGACATCTCTCCTCCCGTATTTGATCTTGTTTTCGGCCACCTCTTTTGTTTCTTTTTTAGGAGCAGCGAGTAGCGGGCTTTTTTTTATTATTGTTTTCTTTTTTGTGTGTGCCCTTGAGCTGCCTCCTTTGTTGTAAAAAAAAAAAAAAATCCTCTTAGCCGTTACTGTGAAATTTTCTCTGTTGGGCTAGAGTCGCTAGACATATCGAAAGCCTTCGATAGAGTCTGGCACAAGTCTTTGCTTTTTAAACTGCCCTCTTTCGGATTCTATCCCTCTCTTTGTTCCTTTATCTCCAGTTTCATTTCCGGCCGTTCTATCTCTGCTGTGGTAGACAGTCACTGTTCTTCCCCTAAACCTATCAACAGTGGTGTCCCGCAGGGCTCTGTCCTATCACCCACTCTCTTCCTGTTATTCATCAATGATCTTCTTTCCTTAACAAACTGTCCTGTCCACTCATACGCCGACGATTCCAATCTGCATTATTCAACTTCTTTCAATAGAAGACCATCCCAACAGGAAGTACATGACTCCAGACTGGAGGCTGCAAAACGCTTAAGGGTGATGGACATGATGATTGCTATCATTTCCGGTGTTTTTTTTTCACCTATCAAGTCGACACAATCTTCCAAACACCTATCCCCTATTCTTCGACAACACTCAGCTGTCACCATCTTCAACGCTAGATATCCTCGGTCTATCCTTAACTCAAAATCTGAACTGGAAACTTCACATCTCTTCTCTCACTAAATCAGCTTCCCGAGGTTGGGCGTTCTGTATCGTCTCCGCCAGTTCTTCTCCCCCGCACAGTTGCTATCCATATACACAGTTATACAGGGGCCTTGTCCGCCCTTGTATGGAGTATGCATCTCACGTGTGGGGGGGCTCCACTCACACAGCTCTTCTGGACAGAGTGGAGTCTAAGGCCTTCGTCTCATCAGCTCTCCTCTTCTGACTGATAATCTTCTACCTCTTAATTTCCGTCGCGATGTTGCCTGCCTCTCTTTCTATCTTTTATCGATATTTTCACGCTGACTGCTCCTCTGAACTTGCTAAATGTATGCCTCCCCCCCTCCCGCGGCCTCGCCTCACACGGCTTTCTAATCAAACTGATCCCTATACTGTCCAAGCCCCTTATGCAAAAGTTAACCAGCATCTTCACTCTTTCATCCCTCACGCTGGTAAACTCTGGAACAATCTTCCTTTAACTGTATTTCCTCCTGCCTACGACTTGAACTCTTTCAAGAGGAGGGTATCTGGACACCTCTCCTCCCGAAATTGACTTCTCTTTTTGGACACTCCTCTGTACTCTATTCAGGAGCAGTAAGTAGCGGTTGTTTTTTTTCATTATTGTTTTTTTTTTTCACGCCTTGAACTGTCTCCTTTTCTGTAAAAAAAAAAAAAGTTTCTTCGAGTATGTATGGGTGTGCGTACGCGTGCATGCGTCTACTGCTACCTGTATACTGTTATACATTCATCAATTTTATTTGAAGCACGATGACTTTTTTCAGGTTACGAGTCTGTATGCAGCCTTCCCCTGAGACAGTTTGTCATGGACGCCTATAACAAATAAAAACTGATTTGGTTTAAAGCGTATTTCTATACATCCTTTTTGTTGTGTATATGCTGCGATTGGCTGACTGCCGGGACATAACAACTGTTCCACCATTGTTGCTTGCTCTTAATTGCTGTGGGAAAAACAAGTTCCTTAATATGATGAACCTAACCACTGGAATCGTGTTTAATAAGGCAAACACAACATACAAATAGAGCAACATAAGCCTAGGTTAATTAATGGTAATCCATCTATATATTACATAGGTGCCGTGCATATACCACTGTAAACCACACGGAACACATATAATAATAATAATAACAATAACAACAACGAATAGCATAAATCCGCATTGTTTACGTGTTTCGCATCGTTTACGGACGCATTGTTTACGTATTTCGCATCGTTTACGGTCGCATTGTTTACGTTTTTCACATCGTTTAAGGGCGTATTGTTTACGTTTTTCGCATCGTTTACGGGCGCATTGTTTACGTTTTTCGCATCGTTTACGGGCGCTTTGTTTACGTGTTTCGCATCGTTTACGGGCGCATTGTTTACGTTTTTCGCATCGTTTACGGGCGCATTGTTTACGTTTTTCGCATCGTTTACGGGCGCATTGTTTACGTTTTTCGCATCGTTTACGGGCGCATTGTTTACGTGTTTCGCATCGTTTACGGGCGCATTGTTCACGGGCGTCTAAGTAACGGAACGTCTCGGGACGAGGGGGCAGTGGAGGAGGCCTCTTCCGCGAAGGTGTCGCCGGCCTGCTCCTCGACTGGGCCGGGGCCTGCAGCCTCCTCCTCTTCGTACCCCGCGCGTTTTGTGTGCCAGTCAGTGTGTTTTTAATGGACTCAGTCTTGTGTGTGTGTGTGCCAATCAGTGTGTTTTGAGGGACTCAGTCTTGTCTTTGTGGGTTTTTTTTTTACAACAAAGGAGGCAACTCAAGGCCACACAAAAAAATAAAACAATAATAAAAAAAAAAGCCCGCTACTCGCTGCTCCAAAAAAAGAAACAAAAGAGGTGGCCGAAAACAAGATCAAATACGGGAGGAGAGATGTCCTGATACCCTCCTCTTGAAAGAGTTCAAGTCGTAGGCAGGAGGAAATACAGATGAAGGAAGATTGTTCCAGAGTTTACCAGCGTGAGGGATGAAAGAGTGAAGATGCTGGTTAACTCTTGCATAAGGGGTTTGGACAGTATAGGGATGAGCATGAGTAAAAAGTCGAGTGCAGCGGAGCCGCGGGAGGGGGGGAGGCATGCAGTTAGCAAGTTCAGAAAAGAAGGCATTTTACAAAGTTCCACATTCAAGACTGCTGTGGAAACTAGAAAATAAAGGAGGAGGAGGAGGGAAAATGAAGAGCTGGATGGAAAGCTACGTAAGAGGAAGAGAGATGAGAACCATGGTTAAGGACACTAGATCGGAATGGAGAACGGTGGAAAGTGGAGTGCCCCAGGGGTCGGTTTTAGCACCAGTACTCTTCCTAGTCTATATTAATGATATGCCAGAGGGAGTAAACAGCTACATGAGCCTGTTTGCAGATGATGCTAAACTGCAAAGACATATAAGAAACAGTGAAGACTGCAAGGAGCTGCAAGAAGACCTAAACAAGATTTGGAAATGGAGTCAGAAATGGGATATGAAATTCAATGTGAAGAACTGTCATATTATGGAAATGGGAAAAAGTGTAGAAAGACCAAAATGGACATATAAAATGGGAGATGGTGAAACATTAAAGAAAGTAAATGAAAAGAGAGACCTGGGAGTAATATTGCAAGATTATATGCAACCAGAAAGTCATATAAATCGGTTCTTCGGTGATACATATAACATGGTGAGAAATATTGGTATAGCATTCGACTACATGGACAAAGAATTGATGAAAAAAATAATTACTACTATGATCAGACCTACGCGGAAACACAAAAAAACTAGAAAGAATACAGAGGATGGCAACAACAATGGTTCCAGAACAGGAGGGACTGACATATGAAGAGAGACTAAAGGAAATGGAATTACCTTCACTAGAACAAAGAAGAGAAAGAGGAGACCTAATACAAATATATAGGCTATTGAGTAAAATGGAAGAAGTGGATAACGAGAATTGCTACTAAGAGAGGAACCTTCCAGCAGGAACATAGTAAAAAGTTGAGGAAGGGAAGATGCTCAAGAGACATAAAGAAATATAGCTTCCCACAAAGAAAAATAGAGGTTTGGAACAGACTAAGTGAAGAAATAGTATCGGCGAAGAGTGTGCAGAGCTTCAAGGAAAAGTTGGATAATTATAGATACGGAGACGGGACCACACGAGCGTAAGCCCAGGCCTTGTAAAATTACAACTAGGTAAATACACACACACTGACCGAGGTCAGACGTGGGGCGCAGCGCGCCGAACGGAGAAGCCAGGGCCCAGCCTGTTGGCCTCCCCCCCTTCCCCTACTTCCCCCTCTCCCATTTCATTAAAATCCCAACTCCGTAAGAAACTTTTGTGCCATCAAGCTCCATCGCGGTGACAGACAGTGAGAGCAGTGCGTTTGTGGTGCCGTTAAGACACTGAAGAGGAAATGGCCAGTGTGACGGCGCCGCGGCCTTACCATCCGGCCAACTCCCCAGGTCCTCCCAGGTACACCAGCCCGACCATCATCCGGCTGGGTTAAGTCGGTGCAGTGCAGTGTTGAGGCCCGTCACTCAGGTGGAGGCAAGGGTGAGGCAACCAGCACTCCCCTCAACATAAAAGGCTGTGCAGACCCGGTGCGTGACGACAGACGTTCCCACGCCTGCTCTCTCGCTTGTCATCCTCTTCCCTTCTTGTCTCGCCGGCTGGATGCAGATTAGAAGATCAACGCTAAGCCCATAAGCTGAGTGACGGTCGAAACCGCCTCTACCTGCACCCTGCCCCCCATCAGCCGCGACCTGACCCTTTATGACAGGGGTTGACCTGGAGCTTAACACCTGACCAGGGTTGGTGATTTTTTTGATTTTTTTAAAAAAATCAAAAAAATCAAAAAATCATTGATTTTTTTTATTTATTTGATTTATTTGATTTATTTGATTTTTTTATTAAAAAAAATAATATATATATATATATATATATATATATATATATATATATATATATATATATATATATATATATATATATATATATATATATATATATATATATATATATATATATATATCTCAAGGCTTATGGACCTGATGGAGTGCCTCCTATTGCCCTTAAAACTGTGCCTCCGTGCTTTCACCCTGCCTGGTCAAACTCTTTCGCCTCTGCCTGTCAACATCTACCTTTCCTTCTTGCTGGAAGTATGCCTTCATACAGCCTGTGCCTAAGAAGGGTGACCGCTCCAATCCCTCAAACTACCGTCCTATAGCTTTACTTTCTTGTCTATCTAAAGCTTTTGAATCAATCCTTAACCGGAAGATTCAAAAGCACCTTTCCACCTCTGACCTTCTATCTGATCGCCAGTATGCGTTCTGCAAGGGGCGTTCTACTGGTGATCTCCTAGCCTTCTTAACTGACTCTTGGTCATCCTCTCTTAGCCGTTTCAGTGAAACTTTTGCTATTGCGCTGGACATATCAAAAGCTTTTGATAGGGTCTGGCACAAATCTTTGCTTTCTAAACTACCCTCCTACGGTTGCTATCCTTCTCTGTACCTTTATCTCCAGTTTTCCTTTCTGACCGTTCTATTTCTGCCGTGGTAGACGGTCACTGTTCTTCCCTAAATCTATTAACAGTGGTGTCCCACAGGGTTCTGTCCTATCTCACTCTTTTCTGTTTGTTCATTGATGATCTTTCCAAAACGAACTGTCCTATCCATTCCTACGCCGATGATTCCACTCTGCATTACTCAACTTCTTTAATAGAAGAGCCACCCTTCAGGAACTTAACGACTCAAGGCTGGAGGCTGCAGAACGCTTAGCCTCAGACCTTACTATTATTTCCGATTGGGGCAAGAAAACCTGGTGTCCTTCAACGCCTCAAAAAACACAGTTTCTCCACCTATCCACTCGACACAATCTTCCAAACAACTATCCCCTATTCTTTGACAACACCTAGCTATCACCTTCCTCAACACTAAACATCCTCGGTCTATCCTTAACTCAAAATCTCAACTGGAAACTTCATATCTCATCTCTCACTAAATCAGCTTCCTCGAGGCTGGGCGTTCTGTACCGTCTCCGCTAGTTCTTCTCCCCGCACAGTTGCTATCCATATACAGGGGCCTTGTCCGCCCTCGTATGGAGTATGCGTCTCACGTGTGGGGGCTCCACTACAGCTCTTCTGGACAGAGTGGAGGCTAAGGCTCTTCGTCTCATCAGCTCTCCTCCTCATATTGATAGTCTTCTACCTCTTAAATTCCGCCACCAATGTTGCCTCTCTTTCTATCTTCTATCGATATTTCCCCGGTGAGTGCACTTCTGAACTTGCGAACTGCATGCCGCCCCCCCCTCCCGAGGCCCCGCTGCACTCGACTTTCTACTCATGCTCATCCCTATACTGTCCAAACCCCTTATGCAAGAGTTAACCAGCATCTTCCCGCTTTCATCCCTCACGCTGGTAAACACTGGAACAATCTTCCTTCATCGGTAGTTCCTCCTGCCTATGACTTGAACTCTTTCAAGAGGAGGGTATCAGGACACCTCTCCTCCTGTATTTGATCTTCCTTTCGGCCACCTTTTTTGTTTTACTTTAGAAGCAGCGAGTAGCGTGCTTTTTTTTTTATTGTTGTTTTCTTTTTTTGTTGCCCTTGAGCTGCCTCCTTTGTTGTAAAAAAAAAAATATATATATATATATATATATATATATATATATATATATATATATATATATATATATATATATATATATATATATATATATATATATATATATATATATATATATATATATATATATATATATATATATATATATATATATATATATATATATATATATATATATATATATATATATATATATATATATATATATATATATATATATATATATATATATATATATATATATATATATATATATATATATATATATATATATATATATATATATATATATATATATATATATATATATATATATGGCATCTGTGTTCATCAGACAGACATCAGATGTGTCCCAAGGTGCATATTCGTGGTACTTTCTCAACAGAGCTGAGCCCTGCAATGACACAGACGCCTGACAGTCACAAATCAAGGAACCTGTATTGGCAAAAATCCTCTGGAAAAGTTGACACTAATCTGAGGAGTCTACAAGGAACTTAGCGCTCCAGACCTATTGCGGAGGTGCTTGAACCCTAATGAGTCACTAAGTATGCTGGACTATTCAGTGACTCTTGTCCAGGGTTACTACACTGGAACACAACACTGGCAAGGAAGCCAACACATGGCAAACCTGGCGACAATGAGGCCTTCTGTCACCCTGGGCTATTACTATGCCCTGCACTAAGATGCCAGCCATACACTAGAATGCAATGTGAATGTGGCATAACACTCAGGCATGATACAGAGAGGGCTAGAATACCGCCTCTATTGTACTTGAGTTTCTTGTGTGGCTCTAGAATGTGGTGCAGCATGACAAAATAACACCTGGTACAATTGACTTGAGTTTCTTGCATGTATATAGAGTGTAGTGTACTCATCTCTACAGTGTCCTGGGAAGAGGAGGTCACTCTTGCTAGTGACGGGGCCGCTCCAATGTGCCTGATGGAGACCAGTCACGCACAGCCTGGCGGACGGTGGACTGAACCTTCTCCACGTCTAACCTGAAATAGATAATATATAAATAGATAAACACTCATAACTCCACTCTCCTCCTGTTTCACCATATATACAGCCTTCCTCCCTTTCCTTATACACCATTTATACTTTCTTCCTCTCCCTCTCTTTCACCGTGAAGGAGGAAATGTACGCGAGGAAGCCAGGCCGAGGGATAAGTAAATATCGGTGCCTGTAGTAGTCTAGTTGTAGCATGTCTGAGCCGTGAGGAAGGACGTGTAATTGAGGCAGGAAGGAAGGGTCTTCACTCATCATGTTGGAAGAAAGATAAACTGAGAAGGGAAACAGAATGATATAGAAATTACAAAGGCCAAACTCACGACCCTCAGTTCACCTCACCCCGGGCTGCGGCTGCTTCTCAGACATGGCGTCCACAACCCTGCCGGTGAGCCTGACCATCTCGGCAGCCGACCCCCCTCTCCGGCACCTTCTTCAGGGAGTGAGTGCTGCCTGCAATGGATTAAACTTATAGTGATTCATGTAGCCAGGGCTGTTTGCTTGTAAAGGAGTGCAAAGCCCTCATCTTTGGTGAGTGGCAGATGCAGTACACTCCAGCATGCATCAGACCAGCACTTGCAACAGATACCAAGGGAACCTCATTACCCTGCATGGGCCCAGAAAACTCATCCACACTGTCACAGGGGCACTCAGATTTGGTATTTACTTGTCTGTCTCTCTGGGAAATGTGGCAGCAGAGTTGGCTTCCCACACTTGATATACACAAAGCCAAGGTTATATTCTGGGCCCAAAAAACTCATCCACACTGTCACAGGGGCACTCAGATTTGGTATTTACTTGTCAGTCTCTCTGAGGAATGTGGCAGCAGAGTTGGCACCCCACACTTGATGGAACAAATATACACAGCAAAGGTTATTCTTGAGGCCTGGAACACTCCTCTAAACTGTAACTCTAACACCAGTGATGACCTAAACTTTCTTATCAACTCTACAGTCACATCTATACGGCTTTGCTCCTTCGCCCACAAGACGTGATGAAGCAAGGAAGCAAGACACACTGGCATTACTAAGCACTCTGGGTTCTTGTTAGGGCCAGTTGTTAAGGCCAGAAAGGAGCTACGTCAGGTTGCCAGGAGTGTTTTACTCATTCACAGCGCACAAGCCTTAACTGCACAACTATCGCCAGGCTCACGAAACCACCCATGGAAACCCTGACAACTTCCACTAGAACCACGCACACACACACACACACACACACACACACACACACACACACACACACAGGAAAGGAGGAAGGATGGAAAGTGTCTTATACGAATATCAATGGAATAGGGTCATCATGGATAGAGTTTAACGACTATTTGAGAGACAGAACCTGATATTGTGGGGCTGACAGAAACTAAGTTGTATGACTCAGTTGAGGTGGTGGGGATTGGAGAAAGTGCATACAATATATGGAGGAGAGACAGAAAGAGAAAACAGGGAGGAGGTGTGATGCTGATGGTAAGGAAAGGCATTAGGGTGGAAGAGGTGATTGAGGGTGAAGGCTTGGCAGAGGTACTGAAAGTGAAAATTGTGGGTGCTGAAGGAAGAAGGAGGCAGTATGTAGTAGGGTATGTGCCACCAAGAACCAATGCATGGAAGGCCCGAGAATATGAACAAATGATACAGGACACAGTGAGTTGCCTGGATGGAATGTTGAGAAGGGTTGAGAGAATAATTTTAATGGGTGATTTTAATTGCAAAGAGATAGAATGGGAGGATTGGCATACGCGGGGAACCGAAGAGTCGTGGGGAGGAAGACTCCTGCGATGCTTCTGGCATTTTGCTTCAGCTCAGTGGGACGACCTGAGGATGTACTTTTCCGATTTCCCGTGGAATGATTACTGCTTCCAGGAGAGAGACCCCTCTGTGTGTGCCCAGCGCATCTCAGAGGTGATTGTCTCTGGAATGGAGGCATACATTCCACGTTCTTCCTCTACTCCTCATGCTAAAAAGCCTTGGTTTAATCATGCTTGTTCTCATGATATTAAAGATAGAGAGGCAGCTCACAAAAGGTTCCAGAGCCTTCGAACTCCCGCTAACTATGACCTTTACATTTCAGCCCGGAATCGTGCCAAATCTGTTCTCCGACTAACTAAAACTTCTTTTATCAATATAAAATGTCAACACCTTGCTTCTTCTAATTCTTCCCGTGACTTCTGGCATCTAGCCAAAAATATCTCCTCCAATTTCACTTCTTCCTCTTTCCCTCCTCTCCTTAACCCTGACGCCAGCACTGCCGTCTCATCTGTCTCTAAGGCTGAACTCTTCGCTCAAACTTTCTGTAAGAACTTCATCTTGGACGATTCTGGGCATATTCCTCCTACTCATCCCCCCTCTGACTCCTTTATGCCTGTTATTAAGATTCTTCCAAATGATGTTTTCTATGCCCTCTCTGGCCTCAACTCTCAGAAGGCTTATGGACCTGATGGAGTGCCTCCTATTGTCCTTAAAAACTGTGCTTCTGTGCTGACACCCTGCCTGGTCAAACTCTTTCGTCTCTGCCTATCAACATATCTTTCCTTCCTGCTGGAAGTATGCCTTTGTACAGCCTGTGCCTAAGAAGGGTGACCGTTCCATTCCCTCAAACTACCGCCCAATAGCTTTACTTTCCTGTCTATCTAAAGCTTTTGAATCAATCCTTAGCCGGAAGATTCAAAAGCACCTCTCCACCTCTAACCTTCTATCTGATCGCCAGTATGGATTCCGCAGGGGGCGTTCTACTGGCGATCTTCTTGCTCTCTTAACTGACTCTTGGTCATCCTCTCTTAGCAGTTTCGGTGAAACTTTCTCTGTTGGGCTAGACATATCGAAAGCCTTCGATAGAGTCTGGCACCAGTCTTTGCTTTATAAACTGCCCTCTTTCGGATTCTATCCCTCTCTCTGTTCCTTTATCTCCAGTTTCCTTTCCGGCCGTTCTATCTCTGCAGTGGTAGACGGTCACTGCTCTTCCCCTAAACCTATCAACAGTGGCGTTCCACAGGGCTCTGTCCTATCACCCACTCTCTTCCTGTTATTCATCAATGATCTCCTTTCCATAACAAACTGTCCTGTCCACTCGTGCGCCGACGACTCCACTCTGCGTTATTCAACTTCTTTCAATAGAAGACCATCACAACAGGAAGTACACGACTCCAGACTGGAGGCTGCAGAACGCTTAACCTCAGACCTTGCTATCATTTCCGATTGGGGCAGAAGGAACCTTGTGTCCTTCAATGCCTCAAAAACTCAATTTCTCCACCTACCAACTCGACACAATCTTCCAAACACCTATCCCCTATTCTTCGACAACACTCAGCTGTCACCTTCTTCAACACTAAACATCCTCGGTCTATCCTTAACTCAAAATCTCAACTGGAAACTTGATGTCTCTATCGCTAAATCAGCTTCCTCGAGGTTGGCCGTTCTGTATCGTCTCCGCCAGTTCTTCTCCCCTCGCAGTTGCTATCCATATACAGGGGCCTTGTCCGCCCTCGTATGGAGTATGCATCTCACGTGTGGGGGGGCTCCACTCACACAGCTCTTCTGGACAGAGTGGAGGCTAAGGGTCTTCGTCTCATCAGCTCTCCTCCTCCTACTAATAGTCTTCTACCTCTTAAAGTCCGCCGCAGTGTTGCTTCTCTTTCTATCTTCTATCGATATTTCCACGCTGACTGCTCTTCTGAACTAGCTAACTGCATGCCTCCCCTCCCTCCCGCGGCCCCGCTGCACACGACTTTCTACTCATGCTCATCCCTATACTGTAAAAACCCCTGATGCAAGAGTTAACCAGCATCTTCAGTCTTTCATCCCTCACGCTGGTAAACTCTGGAACAATCTTCCTTCATCTATATATCCTCCTCCCTACGACTTGAACTCTTTCAAGAGGAGGATATCAGGACACCTCTCCTCCCGAATTTGACATTGCTTTCGGCCACCTCTTTTGATTCTTTTTTGGGAGCAGTGAGTAGCGGGCTTTTTTTATTATTGTTTTCTTTTTTTTTGTGCCCTTGAGCTGCCTCCTTTATTGTAAAACATTTTTTTTTTAAATGGCAATGGAACATGTGCTGACGCAATGGATTAAGGAACATACTAGATTCGGGAAAGAAGGAGAGGCATCAAGACTAGACCTGGTTTTTAGCAAGGAACCAGAAGTAATAGAAAATATTAAAATAGATTGCCCAATAGCAAAGAGTGACCATGCGATTGTGGAATTTGAAGTTAAAGAAAAGAGAACGATTGACCGAAAAGAGGATCACAAAATAGGGAGAAGTAACTACTCTAAGGCAGACTTTGTTAATATGAGAACTTTTTTTGAAAATGCAAATTGGAGTGGGCTGTACAAAGCCAAAAGTACACAAGACAAGTGGGAGGAGTTTTTAAAGCTGTACAAAGAAGCCGAGAATGGATATGTCCCTAAGGTAACCAAAAGGGATGTTTGTAAAAAGGAATGGTTTAACAAAAGATGCGAGGCAGCTAGAAAAATTAAGGAGGAAGCCTGGAAGGGATGGAGGAGACGAAGAAGAATCAACTCGTGGAACAATTTCAAACAAGCAAGGAATGAATATACAAAGATTAGAAGAGAAGAAAAACGGAAATATGAAAAAGATATAATCGACAAATGCAGAGACCAACCTAAATTATTTTATAGACATTTGAACGGCAAATTAAAGAATAGAGAAACAATCGATAAACTGAAAATGGATGGAACTACATATGAAGACCAAGCAGAGATGGCAGAAGTGATGAACAATAGTTTTCATAGAGTTTTCACAAAGGAAGACGAATTCGTACAACCACCGGGCCAAGAAAGAGGAAGGATTATGCAGGAGATACAGTTAACGGTGCAGAAGGTCAAGGAAAGCTTGAACAAGCTGGATGTAAGAAAGGCGACAGGGCCGGATGAAGTATCACGGTGGATCCTGAAAGAATGTAGTGAGAAACTTGCAGAGAAACTGCACTCCATAATGAGCGCCTCTCTGAGTGAAGGAAGGGTACCACAAGATTGGAAGAGAGCAAACATAGTACCAATTTATAAAGGAGGAAAGAGAGAGGACCCATTAAATTACAGAGCGGTATCACTCACTAGTGTGGTAGCGAAGATATGTGAGAGGCTAGTTAAAAACAGGTGGTCGGACTTTTTGGAAAGTGAGAGAATTATCTCGGATTGCTATGTTATTACTCAAGGGTGACATTTAATACAAGAGAGAGAAGGCTGGGGGGATGGAGTGTACAATTACACTCGAACGGCTGGAATCACAACACGGATCAAACAACAGATAAACATGGACCCTCTTCACATACGCAGACAAGCACACAGACTTACATTTATGTACAAGATCACAAACACTCACATTGACATTGACCCACAAACATACCTACACAACACAAACAGTCAACGTACTCGTAACACACACACTCATAAATACCAAACATATCACACTAACACTGACGCATACAAGCACTCATACTTTCCACGCACCATACATGACTGGAACAGCCTCCCTCAACAGATTTTAGACTGCGGTACAATAGACTCATTCAGAAAACAAATACACACTCTCTGGTCACCACAGCACACCAACACTAACGATTACACTTGATTCACTTCCCTCCCCTGCACACCCGGCTCCCCCGTCCCCCCAACAGCTAACACAAATATGCGTGTTATGTACCTGTACGGCTGCCCTGCGCATCATGTATCCAGATCCAGTATGCCCGCCCCACCTGCGCCTTCCTCAGGGGGACGGGGCAGCCTGTGCGGCCCTCACACCGGGGCTGAGGTGACTGCCTCTCCCCCTCACTTTAGAGCTATCTCACTTTGTCTCACAACATGTCACTTCTTCTTGGGTGGTTTTATGGGGCTAGTTAGGCTGTGGGGCCACAGCCTCTTACTACAACATGTCACTCATCCAATAACGAGCTCGAACAGGACACAGGAAGAATGGAAGACATTTTACCTTATTTCAAGGGATCGCCGCCCCCACGCCCGCGCCTCCGCCTCCCACGCCTGCATATATTCTACTTATATAAGTGTCTCCGAGGGTTTAAATAAGGAAGTATTAGGTTTGTTATCGTCAAAATGTGGCTCTTGCTCTTGCTCTTGCTGTACAGTTCAGTTCAGTTCAGTAGTAGGCGTGGGATAAGCCTCGGCATGGCTCCCACTAGGCTGTTTCTTTAGTTGTGCTGCAGTTCCTGTGTTTTTCTGTGTCTTGTTTTCCAGATAGTTTTAATATATTCTTTTCTTTCTTGTATATTTTTGATTCATTGTTCACCAAATAGTAGTGTTTCTGCTATTATTTTGTCTGTGTTGTGAGAAGTTACCTGTAAGTTAAATTTGTTTCTTATATCTTCATAACCTGTACATTCTAAAAGAAAATGTTCTAATGTTTCCTTGTCAGTCATCATATGGACATCGCTCACTCTCTCCTTGGTAGCCATTTCTCCAGTTTAAACTTAGCGTGTTGGTTCTTGCTCTCATCATTAATTAACCATTAGCTGTACAGGTGACCCGTTGGGAGTCAGGCCTTCATATCGGCACACCCTGTAAAAATAAAACAAAACAAGCAGTATCCATTACAAATCTTCCAATTCCCTATTTCTTACACACCACATCTTTTCCAGAAAAATCTTCATGGCTGCTATAATTCTCTCATTTGCTTCAGCACTCAGTCCCAGCAGCAGCAGCATCCATTCCCTCTCCGTTCTTGCAGTCCTCCCATTCACTTCCCAGCCCATCAGTGCCACCCTCATCATCTCCATCCTTTCTCTCCGGTACCTCCCACACACCAGTATCACATGCACGACAGTTTCATCCACACCCCTGTCACACATC
This sequence comes from Eriocheir sinensis, assembly GCF_024679095.1. Taxonomy (NCBI): domain Eukaryota; kingdom Metazoa; phylum Arthropoda; class Malacostraca; order Decapoda; family Varunidae; genus Eriocheir; species Eriocheir sinensis. The sequence continues at coordinate 2,179,574 of NW_026110295.1, read as the reverse complement.
TGACACACTTTGCTGCGGGACTCAGACCACCTGTAATTTCTTGCATTCACATTCATACACTGCGCTCGAGCTTGGAAGAGAAGATCACCACCCAGGCTTCCATCATACCAGCTGACACACTGCGGGGCATCCTTTTCCCTGTACCACTCCAAAGTACTCTTTCGCTCCATCGCATGCTTCCACCTCCTCAGACCGTCACCTTTCACTGCACTGTCTATCTCTCTCTTCCACTTTCTCACATCCCATTCTGGACCCTCACTGTTCCTGTCAGTCACCTTCCATTCAAAGAAACGCCTCCCTTCCTCTCTGCTCACCCACCTGACTCGCATACCACTGTCACCAACCATTCTTATGCAGTTCTTAATCCTACCATCTGAGAAATATTGCATTTGTCAAGAAATACCTGGATGATAAGACTATGAAGATGCTTATATATAATCATGTAACTAGTAAGCTGGATTATTGTAACTCACTTTATTATGGCCTTCCTAAATATCTGCTGAAGAAACTACAACTTGTTATGAACAGAGCTGCAAGGCTAATAAAGGGTCTGCCCCCCCGTGAGAGAATAACACCTGCACTTATAGACTTGCATTGGCTACCCATCAAGGCACGAATAGTCTACAAAATATGTGTCTTGACTTATCAAGCAACGCGACTTGGTAAACCTGGATATTTGAGAAATATTCTACAGGATTTTCATTTGGACACCACCATGTCAGTGAGACACAGTACAGAACGGTATAGACTCTATGAGCCCAGGGTCAACCTGGAACTGGGTTTCAGAGCATTTGAGAAGAGTGCCCCACGGCTCTATAATGAGTTACCCGGGGACGTTAAGAACAGTGGCAGTCTGGCAACCTTCAAGAAAGCGCTGAAGACTTACTTATTCACTAAATCCTACGACTTAACAAATATGAGGATTGAGGACAACTTTAGGTGCTAATATTACTGTTATAATGTTAGCGGCCCTGTGGAGCGCTGCCACGGCGGCGGACCGGGGCCTGAAACCTCATCAACGGTAAACGGTAAACAATTAAGTAAACCTTCGATCCAATCCCATATCACCCCTCAATGCTTCCACCGCTGCATACCTTGGTGCATTCAAAGCTAGCCTCCCGATCCTATTTTGCCCTACTTCCAATTTATCCAATTTCAACTCACTCCATGTAATCACCTCCATCCCATACATCACACTCAGCACTGCTACACTCTTCCACACCTCTCTCAGCACATCATACTTACATGCTCTCATTCTTGCCGCACTTGCCAGACAGCCCACCCATTGATTCACTAGACTAATCTTTTCATTCTTTGTCCTTTCACATCCGCTCGGACTCATCCATACACCCAGGTACTTGTATGCATCTGTTTGCCCTAGCTCTGTGTCTCCTAGCCTCCAGGTCCTATTTCTTTCATCTTCTGTCCCATTCACAATCATTATCTGACTTTTCTCACTACTAAATCTCACTCCAAAATCTCTCCCATACTCATTCACCACATCTAATAGTTCCTGCAGTTCCTCCGCTGACTCACTCATGACTACCACGTCATCTGCATACAGAAGCACACTTACCCTGTCTTCTCCCACTTTTACTCCTGCATTCTTTCTCCTCATCCTGGCTGCCAACTCCTCAGTATACAGACTGAAGAGAATTGGAGACAGGATGCAGCCCTTCCTGACACCTCTTTCACTCCTCACCCACTCTGTCTCCAATGCTCCTAACCTATAGAGGTTTTGCAGGGACGTCACGAAATAGCGTCGTCTGCACCTTGTGCATCGTCTGCAAACCTGCTGGTGATCACCTCCCAAACAGAATGAGCAGACGGACCACGTGTGCCCCATCCCCAAGTCACTACCCGCGGGCAAAGGGCAGGACCTTCAGCATCATTTGTGTTAAGTGATTACTCGAGATCGCTTTAGGATGTTGCGAAGCTAAGATACATCGAAAAAAACAGTGCTTTTGGAGGAGGAGACTGGTAGACTGGCTGTCTAGCTGGCTGGTTGTCTGGTTGACTGGTGGGTTGCCTGGTGAGTTGATTGGCTGGCTGATTGGTAAACTAACTGTCTGTCTAACTGACCGACTGGATGGCTGACTGGTTGACTGGATGACTGACTGGGTGGCTGACTGACTTGGTGATTGATTGGCTGGCTGGCTGGTTGACTGGCTGATTGGTTGGTTGGCTGACTGTCTGGCTGGTCGGTTGACTGGGTGTCCCTCTGCCTGACCGATCTCCTGTTGCTGACCAGTGATGCCCAGGTAGGCCCAGGTAGGCAGCATAGGCAGGCAAACAGGAGAGGGCAAGTGACGACAGGTGAGGGCAGGTGACGGCAACTCACCTTACACTACGCACTCTTGGTCACTTCCATGCGTACACTTATATACTCTACCCAGCACTGAGCTCTGTCCCTCTGTGTATTTTGCTTCCACTAAATTTCCTATCCTATTTTCTTCCCCTGCTTGAGCGCCGCCATGCGTGTTTACCTCCGCCAGCTCATGTAAATCCCGTTCCATAGCAATCCACCGCCACACAATAAGCTAGGGGACCCGGGACAATACCTAAATGAGTGTTACCTCATGTAATAATCTGATTAGTCTTGCCTGTAATATTTACCTCTGACAAAATGAGCACTGCGGAGTCGAGATGAAGCAGACGGCCGCCAGTTTTCCCTCCTCACAGCTGCTATCCACTTCCCCTGCTCTTCTGGATTCGCTGGAAACCTATAAAATGACACAGCATGTCTCCCGTGTCGGTTAGAACATCCAACCACACAGCAAACGTATGGCATGACGAACACACAGAGCACTTGTGCAGCCGCCACCAAGGTTTGCTTTGATAAGTGACCACCGCCACTGACCACCAACATGGCCGTGCAGGCCCACGCTACCCCCGCACCCACACTAATGACGTCAGCTGCAAAACCTCAATACCTGACTCTCTTGTCCACATACATACTCCTAATGATTCGCACTATCTTATCACTCAAACCTACTTTTTTCCAATACCTTGCACATCACCTCCCTGTTTACTCTACAGCAGGGGTTCCCAACCGATGGGTCGCGACCCCCTGGGGGGTCGTGGAGCCTTGGCAGGGGGGTCGCGTAGCCTTGCTAAAAGTAGCTTGGGATGATATTAATTTTAACTCATCAATTACATTTTTTATGTTCCTACATATTTTTGTTTTGTTTTTGTTTCAGTGCAAAAAAAAACCGTGTGTTACAGCGGTTCAATGTGATTAGATGACATTGGGGGTGTCTGTATGCGTGCCTGTGAGTGTATGTGCCTGTATGAATGTGTATGTGTGTCTTCAAGTGTATGTTTGTGTCTGTACTAGCGAGTATGTGAGTGTATAGGCATGTACGTATGCTTGAGTGTCTGTTAGCTGTGCTTAAGCATGTGTTCAGTTAAGCCCCGTTCACACTGTGCCGACTCTAGGCCACGATTCTAGGGTACACGAGGTCTTGGGTGTTGATGTGAAAGGGTCGGGCATGTCTTGAAAGAGATCTTGAGACTGTTGCCGAATGCTGCGCCGACGTCGTGACGGGAGTCTGCAGTCGTGAGGATTAGCGCAAAAAAGTATTCCATGCTAAACTTTCACGACAAGAGTCGGCAAGAGCCTGGACCAACCGTCACTTCCGGTTGAGGTCTGAGGGAGGTCGGGGGCAGTCGTCAAGACTGTCGTCTGTCTTGAGACAGTCGTGACGACTGTCGGGGCCATTTTTCAAATTTTTACCGTTTCCTGTCGGCACAATCGTCTGTGCTGACTTCTTAAGATGAGGGACTGTCGTGACGACAGTCTTCGCTTAATGAAGGACGTTCGTGACGACTGTCGGCTCAGAAATATTGGCTAACACTGCTGCTATCAAGAAATTTTTATTTTATATTGCAGCTCATAAGGACAATAACAACTTCTGGGCATGGTTACGTTTCGCTGCAACAAACTTGGGAGCTGCACAGTACGCACGCATTCCTTTTGCCTCGATCTCTCTTGTGTTGAATAACATAACTAGGGTTGCCACCCTGAGGTCAGAAAAATGTGGAATGCAACATCTCACTCTCCAATACGGAATGGATCCATATGTAAAGGAACGGGTGGCAACCATAAAATTTCTCGAGCATGCAATGAGTGACAGCCGCATCACGCTTCTGGTGGAGGCAAGAGGGAGAGGTAAGGGACGTTGCGTCGCGTATTTTACACGTATTTTAGGACGAAACTTTGACAAATTTTACGGGCTGGTTTTGTGATTAACCGAAAAATGCGCTTACTACAATTTTAAGATACTGAATTTCATCTGCTTAACCATTCAGTTAACAAAATACAGTGCGGAACAAATACCGTTCCGTATTGGTTCAAAACGGAACGATATATTTCATTCTCGAATACAAAGCGATTCCGTATTTTAAGGAACGGCAAGGCTGCCGCCAAGACAGTCACCAAGACAGTCGCGAAGACCGTCAGGAAGACCGTCGGCCAACTCCTTAGAAACTGTCGGCCAGCTAGTCGGCCAACCAGTTGACAAACAATCTGGAAGACTGTTCTCAAGACCGTCTGCGACTGTCGGCCAATCGGTCGGCAGATTCGTGGTTGTCGTAGACATGGCGCCATTTCAAAAACCGACCGTTGAGACTCGTCTTGAGACTAGTTGGCAGCATGTCGCAGCCATTCTGCAAACTAGTTGGCCGAGTGTCCTAGACAGTCGGCAATCATGCTAGCCGACACCAAGACGCCAAAAAATTCTTGGAGCGTGGGAGCCGACTTGTCACATGCAGAAGTCGCTGGGTTGTCGTAGCCTAGAATCGCCACAGTCTGAACGGGCTTATACTCGTAGTGCTGTAGCGCGTGCCGTGTGTGTGTGTGTGTGTGTGTGTGTGTATTTTGTTAACTGAATGGTCAAGCAGATAAAATTCAGTATCTTAAAATTGTAGTGAGCGCATTTTTCGGTTAATCACAAAACCAGCCCGTAAAATTTGTCAAAGGTTCGTCCTAAAATACGTGTACTCCAAAGTCAGCATGATAGCCTTACGTGTCCTTATTCCATTGCTTCTACCTACTTGTGTGAGGCAGGATTTTCAACTCTTGTCAATATAAAAACGAAGAATAGGAATAGATTGGATGTTGGAGATGACATAACAAACGCTCGGCCACGAATTTCAAGGCTTGCTGCTCAAATGCAACATCAGGCATCCCACTGGCTGGGCTGGATAGCTGTTGAAACCTATGTTGATATTATTGTATAGGAATAATTGTGTTCTTTTTGTGAATTAAGGTTGGACCAATGTTGTGATTGTTTGCTAATAGATAACTACAGGATTCTTGAAGAAATTTTTTGTTAGAAGTTTCTTTCCCTCTCCTTCATAGAAAACAAAATGTAAATCAGGCTGCTGATAGTAGGGGGTCGCGTGGGATTCAAGCTTTTGGGTAAGGGGTCGCGAGTGCAAAAACGTCGGGAACCACTGCTCTACAGTATCATGCGCTTTCTCAGTATCAAGAAACCCAAGATACAGCGGACTTCCATTCCTCTTTTTCCTCTCTATCATCTCATTCACTATGTTCCTCCCTTCTCCCTTGTTGTTTACCTGCAACAATAAATTATCAATCAATCAATCACATACATATTGTCCTCTGCCCTCCTGTCTGCACGAAAACCATTCTGCTCCTCACACCCAGCACTCTCTCCCTTTCAGTCCACTTACATAAGAACATAAGAACATAAGAACGTAAGGAGACTGCAAGAGGCCGGTTGGCCTATACAAGGCAGCTCCTGTACACTCAACCCCACCTTACCTCACCATCCATGGCTTTATCTAACCTCTTCTTGAATGTATCTATGGTGTTGGCGCCCACAACATGGCTCCCAAGCCTGTTCCATTCATCTACCACTCTATTGGTGAACCAATTCTTGCCTATGTCTTTGTTGAATCTGAATTTGTCTAACTTGAAACCATTGCTACGCGTCCTACCTGGCTCTTTTACTATCAAAATCTTATTGACATCCCCTTTGTTAAAGCCCTTCATCCATTTATAGACTTCGATCAAGTCTCCTCGCAACCTTCGCCTTTCTAGAGAGTGTAGGTTTAACTGCTTCAGCCTGTCTTCATAAGGCAAGTTTCTCACCCCCTGAATCATCTTTGTCATCCTCCTCTGTACAGATTCTAACATCTTGATATCCATTCTATAGTAGGGGGACCAGAACTGAACTGCATAATCGAGATGAGGTCTAACTAGTGCTAAGTAAAGTTTGAGGATGACTTCAGCGCTCCTATTGCTTACGCTCCTTGAGATGAAACCAAATACTCTGTTTGCCCGATTTTTAGCCTGAATGCATTGAGCCCTAGGACGGAGGTCAGCGCTCACTAGTACTCCTAAGTCTCTCTCACGCCCAGACCTGCTTAGAGGAGTGCCATTTAGGGAGTAATTGTGTGAGGGATTATTCCTACCTACACTCAGAATGCTACACTTCCCGACATTGAATTCCATCTGCCACTTCCCCGCCCAATCATATAGTCTGTCAAGCTCATCCTGGAGAACGCTAGCGTCCCTGTCTGATTGGATTACTCTACCGATCTTGGTATCATCTGCGAACTTACTGACATCACTACTAATTCCTGTGTCCAAGTCATTGATGTAAATAATAAAAAGCGGAGGACCCAGCACCGACCCCTGTGGGACTCCACTCGCAACACAGCCTTTCACTCAACACAGCACAGAAAATCTTTCCTTCTTCTTCTTCTTTTGACCTGTGACGCTTTGTATCGCTTCTTAGGTCCTCCTCCTTTCGTTCCTCTTTTCTTCACTTGTACACACTTTTCTTTTCAGTATTACATCACTTTGTCGTACTCGTTTCTGACGCCTAACTATTGCCAAGAAACATTAGGATCTAACTCTTTTAACGATAACTATAAATTAGTTTCGTTATTGGAGCCAGAAGACAGTGTTGGGGTAGGAAGTCGGGAAATATAATCGGCTGAGTACGACAATCTGGCACCGTTGAGGCTGTAGCTCCGTGGCCCGAGCCATTTTGCGGGTGTCATACCGTAAATAGCATATTCTTACTGCGCAAAGCAGGTGATGTCACTTATTGTAACTTCGTGAGCTTTCATATTTATCTATTTGTGTATATTTCATGGTGGCAAAACTTTCATTACTAGTTTCATTTTTACCAGTGACACGAATTTATGACTTTTTCACAATAGAATTTCACTCAAACAAGTGAATCAGACGAGTACCGTCTGTGCCGCTGATGCGTGCAGACGCGTGTCGCCCCGCTGTGTTTGGGTTGTCCAGAAATATTACCAGTGTGTGTATGAATGAATACAAAGATAAGCACGTACATTGATTTAACTCTAGGATGTCTCGTGGATTATTAATAAATAAAAAAACAAAATATCTGGATAGGCTATATACTCTTTAGCCCGTTACCGGCTATGGCTGTCAAAAAAGTCCCTCCGCCTTAGTTTGTACCCCCCATTTGGTGATTGTTCAGGCAGCTTTACACCTGGCAATTCCTGGCCAGCAATACAGCCGCGACGTGCTGCCGGCAGCATTTTTGGTCTGGGTCTGGGTCTGGGAGTCCTTCTCGCGGCAAGTTCTCTGCAGCTGAACATGTCCGTCTTGTATTGCCGATCGACGGGCGGCTGGGTAAACAACGTGTCGGCGCCAATAAAACAAGAAATGACAGATGCAGATAACAAGATTTGGAGCCGGGAGGCCGAGGTGGCGTTGTTAGAGGAAGTAGGCAGCATTGACACTTGTGGGACCCATAAGATAAGCTCTACTAGAGGCAGAGTCTGCGCAAAACAACTTTTGAGTGGCAGCAACAATATATATTGCGGGAAATGTGTATCTCTTTGAGAGATATCAAAGGAGGTAATAAAGGAACGATTATTTTCATGTATTATATCATCACACTATGTAATGCCTGGGGGTTGGGATGGCATGTTCCTCCTTTCTCCTTTGTTGTTAAATGCAACACTAAGCATTCAATCAATCAATCAATACTACTCATGATAAAACTCGTTTACTTAAAGTATTTCTACAATATTAGGCTAATGGACCAAACTCATTGTGGTTTTCAGATATGGTAGTAGCCTTTTGGGGTGTCTGGGATGAATTCATGCCCTTGCATTTACTAGCAGTTTACGTCTTGATGCTCCCGGCGGCTCCTCCCACGTGTGAAGGTACTTGCACTCGAGAGCACCCAACCGGTCTTGCTGCTAGATCGTCGCGGCTGTATTGCCCGCCAGGAATTGCCAGGTGTAAAGCCGCCTTTAGGTACGCCTATTCTTCAGCTCTTTCCTACTCCTATGCCCTCCCTTGTGTATCAGAGTCACTCTGCATTCGTTCTACTCCCGAGGCACTCTCTCATTCTCCCATACACAGTTGAACAGCTCAGTCATCTTGTCTATCACCACCTCACCTCCATTCTTATACAATTCATACGGGATCTCATCCAGCCCTGCTGCCTTGCAATTCTTCTGCTTCTTAATTTCTCTCAAGCGTTACACATCCCTCTCTCACCTCAAAAGCTTCACCCGCCCTTCCATGCAATCTCTTCCCAGAAACCTTTTATACACGTACTCTTTCATTCTGTCTGTGACCCTGATTTCCTCACCATTTACTTTCAGGTACTCCACGTTTTCACTATCAGTCACACTCTCACCCCTCAAGAATCTATACCATTCACGCCCACCTTCTATAGACCTTTTTTTCAGAGCTTCAGTCAGACTCCTCTCACACCTGACCTTGGCCTCCCTAATCTTCTGTTTATTTATAGTAACCCTCTGTTGCTTTACATACTCTGACCATGTATTCTGATATACATTCTCTGCCTCAATACTTTCATGTCTCTTTCCTCAGTCTCCTACAAACCTTATTCAGCCTCTTTCGCTTCTTCCTAACATCCCTGGTCTACCCATTCCACCACGGCTTGCATGCACTCTCTCTTTCTTCCATTCGTACTCAAATACCCAATCCGTCGAGTTGCGGCTCTCCTTACATTCCCTACAAACTCACTATTGGCTCCATCCACGTCATGCACACTTCCATTCATCCAGTCTAGTTTCCTCAGGTCTACCTGGAAATCTTCCCATCTAACATCCCTCAACCTCCATTTCTTTCTTTCCCTCTTCGCTTCTCTTTCATTCCTAGCATACAGGTCACATTCCACCACCAGCATATTGTGATCAGACACCACATCAATCATTCCGTCCTCATCTATCCACACACGAGACACACACTCACACATTCTCCCATTCACTAACACATAATCAATAGCAGACTCCTGATCCCTCGCACTCCACGTCACACGTCCCTCAGCCGTCGTCACATTCAGGTTTTCCAGATTCATTTCATCCACAAACTCATCCAGCATTTCCCCATTCCGGCTCATTCTCTCCCAAGTACACCCACGTGCATTCATATCTCCCATGACCACAACTTTCTCTCCGGCATACTCCCTCACAACTTTCCTCACCACGCCATACTTCCCGGCCTCTGTTCTCCCTCACGGCTCTCTCATCTTGCACCGTCATGTAGGACACCAGCGTCTAGCAGCATGCGTCCATTACTATATTTACTGGTGCATTATTTAGGCCTATGTGTTCATTAAAGTCTCCCATGACTATCCACTTTCCTTTGCCTACCCTGCCGCTAATTTCCCACCATACAGCTTCCTATTTTCCTCCCGGTCTTCTGCCCCTTCCACTCCCATGTACGCCACTGTCACCTAGGGCCGCTTTCACAGTCACGCTTTGTTTGTTTTGATCGTTACCAATGGCCGCGATCGACGCTATAGTTTTCCACGTGAAACTGGCCGATGGGGTAGTGGCGGCTGCAGAGGAAGCGAGAGGTGTTTTGAGAGTGTGGCAAGGTGCGGGGCTTGGCTAACCTCGCAGCCGCCACTACCTATCGGCCAGTTTGACTCGGAAATACTATACCGGCGATAACAGCCATTGCTAACGATCAAAACAAACAAAACGACTGTGAAAGTGGCCCCTATAGAGTCCCTTTATAGAGAGAGTCCCGACATAGGCGGCCCTGTGTATAAGGCTGCTGGGCGCCATTTTTGGCCCTTCGAGCACCGCGCCGACTTTGAACTGAGGTATTAAAAGCATAATTTTACCTATTTTGGAAGCGGATTCGGCTGCTTTTTAATGTAACAATGCCTTGCTGCCTAGCATTCGGCTGTAGCAACATGCCACAGAGGGGATACAAAGTGTATAATTTAACTGCAAGGCCGCTGAGAAGACAGACAGAGGCGTGCTAACAGTCAGTCGTCTTGGGAGGAAACCATCGGTTATGACAGCAAGACACACACACTGCCATTGTGTGCGTCTTGCTGTCATAACCGCCCTCCCTTTGTACTGTCTATGGAAACCATTGTGAGAGAGGCACAGGTACGAGGACGTACTGAAACAATCGTTCACCTCAGGTCCAGGCATGATGAAGGAAGCTGTGGCCCTTAATTGTGTCCAAAATTATTGGCTGTGATCTCTCCCACAGGGTTCCAGCTGTTATTACAGACTCACAAGGGATATTTCACAGTCTCATCAAGGCCACAGTCTAATAGACTGGACGTGTTACAAGAGTTTAATGAACAGAAGCTAGCTTTTGGTGAGCCATAGGTTACTTGCACGTGACGTCACACCCTCTCCGTGGCGGCAGCAGACGATGCTTTTAGCGTTGTGTGGGACCGAGCCCGTATCAGCTGACGTGCGAGGTACTTTGGTAATCATACGAAAGACAGTGAATTTGCCAAGATGCCAGCATTCTGTGGTGTTATTGGGTGCGCAGACAAGCGGACAAAGTTCCCGGAAAAGTTTTTCTTCCGATTACCAGTGTAATGCCGGGATGTGAAGGCAGGAGAAGAACCTTAGAAGTACAAGGACAAGACGTAGTTTAAGTCATTATAAGTGATTACAAGTAGTTGTAAGTAATTATAAGTCACTGTAAGGCCATCATAGATATGTAAGAATGTAGTAGGTATTCTTGATCACAACCCATAACAGAATACATCCCCCCCCCCCCTCAGACTACAATTACACCATATGACGCAATACCACGCCAAGTATTTTCCCGCCCGGGAACATAGCGTCGGTCACCCCTCCCTTTCCCCCCTTCTCCCTACCAGCGCACGCACCTCGGAATTGTTACCAGCCCTTGCTTGTTAAAATCCCCTATCAGTTAAAATCATCCACCCTTACATAGATTTTTTCCGCTGCTCCACATGAAATTTCGTCACCTTACACGTTAAGAGACCATGCCCATGTATAAACTACCCTAGACTTCTCTTCATTTTGAATTAAAACGTGATAGATTATTAATCCGCTACTTGGTCCCTCTTCCCTACCCTACGGGGCCGCCGCAGGCTGGTATAAAACGAGGGAGCGTCGTTTGAGGGCATCTTTCGCCCACTCACCCTTCTACTACTCACAAGTATTGTACTCCGTGATTTTTCCCTCCTCCATCCCATTTTTCCCCCTAAAGTGCTCCCCCAGGGTTAATTACCGTCTCCCCTTTAGCCAATCTGCTTTAATTATCCTATAAATGCATTTCTGATCCCAGTAAATGAAATAAGCTTGATCTTTCGCCCACTCATCTTCCTCTTACTCACAGGTCGGGCGTCCCAGTCTCTGCCACACACACACATACAGCTACACGAGCCCGTGTATCCACCCCGATGTGTTCTTTTAGTTGTTAAACTCAATATTCCTATTCTCTCCGCAGTAGGAGTTGTAGGAGAGAGCCCTGTATGCGTTCTTGGAGCCATACCAGGGGTAGGAAACGGGGAATCGAGTCCCCCTTACAATTCCCTCCTGCACCCCCTATTGCGGGAAGTATTTTTGGGAGTATTTAGGCCAGTAATCTGTGCTTTACCTGTAGTGTAAGAAGTGTTAGTGAATTAAGAGGCTGTATGTTTGTGTCTTTACGACGGAGATGGTTCTCGTCGTGTATAGGTTTTTCCCGGAAATGTAACGTTCCCCCTCTCTGAGTCTCTTTCATACATCATATGTACCTGGTTTTTACAATAATTGTACACCCGCCCAAGGGTAAAGATTTCGTGGAGAATCCTCAGCCTTATTCTGGTTACCATAGTGAGAGGAGAAAACTAGAAATCAGTCGTGTGTCCATTCGCCCATTTCCGTCAGTTTCGGGAAAATCGTGCCTTCAATGAGGAATTAATTATAAACCGTGTCGTCAGGTATGCGGCGCCTATGTATTGCCTTCTAAACTAAGTCACAGGAATAAATGTAAGCACTCCTATATAGGCCTTTATTTCTTGTCACTCCCCGATGTGAGATTTGTCCGGCCGGCTGTGAGTTAAACTAACCATTTACCGCCCCCGAGCCTGCCCCGCTCACCTCGCTACCCTGCCCAAGGAATCAGAGTCTCGCTCTGGGTCATTTTAATCCCTCATTAAATCCTTAGTCCTTTATATACATATACTCTTAAGGTTCCCAGTGAGCTACCGGCGACATAGTTCATCGGTAGATCTCTGGGCGGTGGCAGCAAAACTACCCCCAGGGTGAGTCCCCCTTGTTCTCCTCAGATATCCCTAGGTGAATTCCTTTTTTTTTACAACATTTAGTGTCCCGAATTTCCGGGCACGACACCAGCAGTAGACAAGAGATATGGAGGGAAGAGAGAGAAAATAACAAGAGAACGGCGAGGGAAGTGGCTGGCAAGTCTGGCAAGAGCTGACTTATCCGAGGCTGGAAAAAGGCATCTCCTCGTGTGCAGTGATCATTTTTTGAGTGGTAAGTATATATTTGTTTCCTATTTAAGGCACAACATTCGAATAAAGTCAATAATTTAACCGAGAGACACACAAAAGTGGCACAGGATTCAGTAACTCACCAGCGGCGCCACCACTACCACCTGCACTAAAAAGACACAGACCAGATATCTGATCATTGTTCCTTGAAGGAATTCCTTATACTATGAACAATTATATTCTCTGTACCTATTAACGGCATCTTGTACAGGTAAACTAACCATGTCAAATCAAACTTCACCGACTCTAACCCTAACTTTATGACAGTGTGCTCTCTTACTGTTCATATTGTGCCATGCAGGGCTGCAAAATTTTATATTATATGGCTTATATTGCAAATATTTTTTTTCCTGCGTACCTTTTCAACAGTCAGTCATTGTTATGTATCTTAGTCAATAACAAGGACTTCATATTGGTTAGGTTTCGTTTTGAACTGAATTTCACTGTTATGTTGTCTGGCACACCTGAAGATTAAAGGCAATTGTTGAGTTGAGCTCCGCAGCTCCAAAAGATGACATTACACCTTCCTATCATAAGGGACTAAATCCATTATTAGGCCTTTCTCTTCTCTTTAATTTTAAGAACTAGCTCTATCATATTATGGTTCAGGGACATGGATTTAGTCCCATAACTGTAATAAGGAGGCGCAATATCGTATATTGGAGGCGCGGAGCTCAACTCAATAGTTACTAGATTGAATTTTATATAGGTAATTTTTGGTTTATGGATTTAAAACAATGCTCACCAGAAAAAGCATGACCTTTAGTCTGGAAAAAATAAATGTTGTCTTAGAAAGTGACTGCTGAGGTAAACTCATTATTAACCCTGCATTCTATTTGTTACTTCAGGACGGCCAGCAGTCCTTGAGGATACTAGTAATCCAGACTGGGCCCCAACACAGAACCTTGGTCATCGTAAAGTGTCCCAGGAATTGGTCGCCATCAGTTGTGCTCGGCATCAAAGGATCCAGGAGAGAAAGTTGAAGAAGGATAAGGAGATGTTTATGGCAGCGCAGACACTCATGGACATATAGGAATACACTCAACCTTGCCATGACGAAGTTCATGTTGGTAAGTGGTTATGTTGATATATGCCATCAACAAGTAGCCCGTTCCATGTTTTTTTTTTTTTTATGGAAATACAGACCTTTTCATAACAAAAAACATTCATATCACCATAAAATGTAGTCTCATCCTTTTTGTTGGTGTAAGTTAAGAAACCTCTTCTAAAATGGGTATGAATTTTCACGGGTCAAAGTTGTCATGGGAGTGTATTACTATCTTCTCACAATCTTCTTACACCTTTCAGAACAACAGGAACAGTTGTCCCTACTAGCCATCGGCCAGACATTTCAGACAGAGAAGCAAACCATTGTGTCTAGACCAGCTGCCTGCCAGACAGAAACAGTAACAGTTGCAACTGTCGGCTGCCAAAGAGACCTCACCCTAATGGAGACGACCATGTTTGATCAGCAGGATGAGGACTTGAACCAGTTACGAACAGAGGTGTATGAACTCCGTTCTACAGTAGGTGACTACAATAACCTCAACCTCAGTAATGATGATGAAAAAGTCCTTTTTATACAGGGCTGCCAAACTATGCTGTACTGATGTGCATTTTTTATTATGTTTGCCTTAATATTACCCATTCAATTAATTCAAAGCTATCCCCGTTTCAAGAATTTGTTATGTTTCTGATGCATCTTCGTTTAAACACATGCTTCCAGGACTTGGCCTACAGATTTAATGTATCTTTTTCAACTGTGTCAAGGATATTTTATAAATGGGTAGATACAGCAGATACAAAATTAAGACATTCCATTGTATGGCCTACTGGCACAATAGGCTGGGAAGAAAATAAATAAAAAATAGAAAAATAAAAATCAGTCGACACACACACACACACACACACACACACACACACACACACACACACACACACACACTCACCCTGAGAAATTCCCCTTGCAGTAAGGTTGGGCTGGGGGGGGTCAGTGTTCCAGCACCAGCAGCACCCCCACATAGGATGAGAGGAGTGCACCATCAGGGGGGCCGGCTGCTGCTCGGGGTTGCTGGCTAAGACGAGGGAGACACAGTTAGAGGGGCAGCCATATTAGAATCTCTTGTTGATATTGATAAGTTTAAAGCAAGAGTCAACAGCTGCCTGCCACCTTTTGTTAACGGGTGATTTTTCCTCCATTGTTTTTTCTTATCCTTACTTACTGTCTATTATTTCACACACACACACACACACACACACACAAAAAGTGCATAATTATAAAGAGAAGCCCAGGATGAGGTTACAGTATGTAGTACAAGGTTATTAGTGTAGTGAATTAAGGCAGTGGTGACAGACAAGTCCTGGTGCAGCCTTCTCAAGAAACAGACTTAGTTGAACACAAAACACTCACACACACACCTTCAATATAGGGACCTGCAAGGCACTGGCCCGATGTACATTTGCCTCTTATGGCCCGATTGCAGAATATTTATATCGGCCTTATATTGGCCCGATAAACAAAATCCTCGAACTACAACAAAAAGACGTAATGTAGGCTGTTTAGTACTGGCCCGATGTACATTTGCCTCTTATGGCCCGATTGCAGAATATTTATATCGGCCTTATATTGGCCTGATAAACGAAATCCTTTATGCCATAGTTCCGTTATTTGCCGGTATCGGCCCGGACTTTCGATGTTTGCTGGGTGTCTTTTTTTTTGGCAAGGCGTTTAAACTATATCAAATAAAAAAAAAAAAAAATTAAGTAAAGAAATAAAATTGAAAGATATGCAGTAAATTTTATATTCTCTTCTATTATTTGTCGCTAAAAAGGTTAAATTATTGATAGATAGAGAGATATAAGAAGGATTATCTATGCTATGGTCCGTTATCGTACACCTGACACCCACGTTGGAATGTAAACAAGAGAGCATGTGACCTTTCCTAATGTCCTCCATCTGCTCTCTCTCTCTCTCTCTCTCTCTCTCTCTCTCTCTCTCTCTCTCTCTCTCTCTCTCTCTCTCAATATTTATTTGTATTTTATATCTATGTATACCAAGAGAGAGAGATAGAGAGAGAGAGAGAATTTTAATACCAGATTACATCAAAGATAAATATTTCAAGCTATTTTCACTACTCTCTCTCTCTCTCTCTCTCTCTCTCTCTCTCTCTCTCTCTCTCTCTAAGTTTAGGCTACAACGTCAACAGTTAGATAAATGAATAGATAGATAAATAAATAGATAGATAGATAAATAGATAGATAAATAGATAGATAGATAAATGGATAAATAGATAGATAAATATAGATAGATAAATAGATACATAAATAGATAGATAAATAGATAGCTAGATAAATAGATAGATAAATAGATAGATAAATAAATAGATAGATAAATAGATTTATAAATAGATAGATAAATAGATAGATAAATATAGATAGATAAATAGATAGAGAGACCCCTCTGTGTGTGCTCTGCGCATCAGAGGTGATTGTCTCTGGAATGGAGGCATACATTCCACGTACTTTCTCTACTCCTCATGCTAAAAAGCCTTGGTTTAATCATGCTTGTTCTCGTGCTATTAAAGATAGAGAGGCAGCTCACAAAAGGTTCCAGAGCCTTCGAACTCCCACTAACTTTTTGATCTATATTTTCAGCTCGGAATCGTGCCAAATCTATTCTCCGACTTACCAAAACTTCTTTTAAAATTAGAAAATGTCAACACCTTGCTTCTTCTAATTCTTCCCGTGACTTCTGGCATCTAGCCAAAAATATCTCCTCCAATTTCACTTCTTCCTCTTTCCCTCCTCTCCTTAACCCTGACGGCAACACTGCCGTCTCATCTGTCTCTAAGGCTGAACTCTTCGCTCAAACTTTCAGTAAGAACTCCACCTTGGACGATTCTGGGCATATTCCTCCTACACATCCCCCCTCTGACTCCTTTATGCCTGTTATTAAGATTCTTCCTAATGATGTTTTCTATGCCCTCTCTGGCCTCAACTCTCAGAAGGCTTATGGACCTGATGGAGTGCCTCCTATTGTCCTTAAAAACTGTGCTTCTGTGCTGACACCCTGCCTGGTCAAACTCTTTCGTCTCTGCCTATCAACATCTATCTTTCCTTCCTGCTGGAAGTATGCCTTTGTACAGCCTGTGCCTAAGAAGGGTGACCGCTCCAATCCCTCAAACTACCGCCCAATAGCTTTACTTTCATGTCTATCTAAAGCTTTTGAATCAATCCTTAACCGGAAGATTCAAAAGCACCTTTCCACTTTTAATCTTCTATCTGATCTCCAGTATGGATTCCGCAAGGGGCGTTCTACTGGCGATCTTCTTGCTCTCTTAACTGACTCTTGGTCATCCTCTCTTAGCAGTTTCGGTGAAACTTGCGCTGTTGCGCTAGACATATCGAAAGCCTTCGATAGAGTCTGGCACCAGTCTTTGCTTTCTAAACTGCCCTCTTTCGGATTCTATCCCTCTCTCTGTTCCTTTATCTCCAGTTTCCTTTCCGGCCGTTCTATCTCTGCGGTGGTAGATGGTCACTGGTCTTCCCCTAAACCTATCAACAGTGGCGTTCCACAGGGCTCTGTCCTATCACCCAATCTCTTCCTGTTATTCATCAATGATCTTCTTTCCATAACAAACTGTCCTGTCCACTCGTACGCCGACGACTCAACTCTGCATTATTCAACTTCTTTCAATAGAAGACCATCACAACAGGAAGTACACGACTCCAGACTGGAGGCTGAAGAACGCTTAACCTCAGACCTTGCTATCATTTCCGACTGGGGCAGAAGGAACCTTGTGTCCTTCAATGCCTCAAAAACTCAATTTCTCCACCTATCAGCTCGACACAATCTTCCAAACACCTATCCCTATTCTTCGACAACACTCAGCTGTCACCTTCTTCAACACTAAACATCCTCGGTCTATCCTTAACTAAAATCTCAACTGGAAACTTCATATCACTTCTCGCTAAATCAGCTTCGTCGAGGTTGGGCGTTTTGTATCGTCTCCGCCAGTTCTTCTCCCCCGCGCAGTTGCTATCCATATACAGGGGCCTTGTCCGCCCTCGTATGGAGTATGCATCTCACGTGTGGGGGACAGAATGGAGGCTAAGGCTCTTCGTCTCATCAGCTCTCCTCCTCCTACTGATAGTCTTCTAACTCTTAAATTCCGCCGCGATATTGCCTCTCTTTCTATCTTCTATCGATATTTCCACGCTGACTGCTCTTCTGAACTTGCTAACTGCATGCCTCCCCCCCTCCCGCGGCCCCGCTGCACACAACTTTCTACTCATGCTCATCCCTATACTTGCTTATGCAAGAGTTAACCAGCATCTTCACTCTTTCATCCCTCACGCTGGTAAACTCAGGAACAATCTTCCTTCATCTGTATTTCCTCCTGCCTACGACTTGAACTCTTTCAAGAGGAGGGTATCAGGACACCTCTCCTCCCGAATTTGACCTTGCTTTTGGCCACCTCTTCTGATTCTTTTATGGGAACAGCGATTAGTGGGCTTTTTTTATTATTAATTTTTTTTTTGTGCCTTTGAGCTGTCTCCTTTGTTGTAAAAAAAAAAGATAGATAGATAGATAAATAAATAGATAGATGAAGAGAGAGAGAGAGAGAGAGAGAGAGAGAGAGAGAGAGAGAGAGAGAGAGAGAGAGAGAGAGAGAGAGAGAGAGTATGTTTATCTTCATGTGTTTTGAATAATGATAACAGAGTCGATGGAGGAGGCAGTGGCGCCTCTCAAGGTTAGGGCGTCAATGCGCTTTTGTGCACAAGTTCGTCACGCGGGAAGCCTTGGAAACATAATCCACCGAGAGAGAGAGAGAGAGAGAGAGAGAGAGAGAGAGAGAGAGAGAGAGAGAGAGAGAGAGAGAGAGAGAGAGAGAGAATTTACATAGATTTTACATAGAAAATCAGACCACTCAGACCCCATGGTCCAGACTAGGTGGTCTGTCCTTAAACCTAAGTGATTCTACAGAAGGCTCCAAAACGTTGCATTTCTACTCTAGTTAATATTAAGTTGAAGGAAGTGACGGTCGAGCTTGTTTTTAAAGGAGTCAGTCGTGTTACACTGGACCACTGAAGGTGGGAGCTTATTCCAGTCTCGCACTACAACGTTGGTGAAGAAAAATTTGGTGCAGTCTGAATTTACTTGTCTACATTTGAGTTTTATGCCATTGTTCCTCGTTCGCAAAGTGTCATCGATCATAAACAATGTTGATCTGTCTACATTCGTGAAACCATTAAGTATTTTAAAACATTCGATCAGTTTTCCTCGGAGGCGACGTTTCTCAAGAGAGAACATGTTAAGGGTAGAAAGCCTTTCTTCGTGGGATTTGTTGCGCAAGGAAGGGATCATTTTTGTTGCCCGACGCTGAACACATTCTAATTTAGCAATGTCCTTTGCATCGTGGGGAGACCAAAACTGGGGAGAGAGAGAGAGAGAGAGAGAGAGAGAGAGAGAGAGAGAGAGAGAGAGAGAGAGAGAGAGAGAGAGAGAGAGAGAGAGAGAGAGAGCGCAATGACTGCCCTCACTCCGACACCGGACTTAATGTACAGTATGCGGACGACGTGTCTCAAGCAGTGCCCTACCCCGGACGTTCTCGTGAGATGCTCAATGCACGTTCAGGTAGGCAGATCACCAGGATTGGAGCCTACGAGAAGGCGTGGCGGATACGTACAAACGTGGCAAAGGTCACCGTCATACCCTTGGCGACACTGACCCCCGCCCCGCTCATAGTCGATAACGAGGTCATCGATTTTCGCCCGCAGGGAAGACTCCTCGGTCTTAAGATCTCAAAACGTGGGCTCACTCCCCACGTCACCGAGAGAGTGGCGAAAGCGAGGGTGGCGCTGAACACGTTGTGTACCGATTCCGGGATCTCGAACCCGGAATCAAGCTCCATCTCGTCAAGGCCCTGGTGATCCCTGTTTTCACCTACCCCCCCCTCCCCATCCACGGGCTGAGTGCCACAGCCCTCAGCCAGCTCCAGAAAGTGCAAACCGCCGTGCTAGGGTTCGTGTTCAGCACCAGGTGGGAGGAGTTCAGAACGTCGCGATCGCTGCACGAACTGGCTGCTGTCCCTGCAATCAACGTCCGGCTATCTCAGATGGCCACGGCTGTCTGGGATAGTCTGGAGGCCGGTTGCGGGGCACAGTTTCAAGAACTGATGCGCCTCCACCAGGAAGCCCCTGAGAGGAACCACGGATGGTTCCCGCGGAGCCTCCGGCCACTACAATTAGACCCAGATCCTGACCCTTGATACTGCTGACGCTCCCTGCACACATCCGCGCGCCCGTGCATAATCGTCTGCCTGAGAGTGTGGGTGTGCGTGTGTGCGTGTGTGTGTGTGTGTGGGGAAGTTTCGTTTGTACTGTATTGTATCTCATTTGTATGTTTCCATTGTTTTGAGTAAATGTCGTACTTTAGTGATTCTATGTATCTCTGTACATGTATATGTATGTATGTATGTGTCCATCTGCATCTGCATTTGTGTTTGTATCTTTATTTAAATCTGCACAGAATTTGTATCTCTTTTATTGTTCTGCGGCCGTGTATGTTTCGTACGTATGTGTACCTGTATCTCTAAGTGTGCCTGTAGCTGCTATTTTTATTATATGACTTTGTACATGTTCGTAGTATCATAGTATGTATCTCTGTAAATGTGTTTGTAGGCTTATAATTCTGTGTATGCGTTATATTCTTGTGTCTGCTCTTGTCTAGTATCTCTGTATGTATTATATTGTTTCTGCACTCACTTCTATCTCCAATTCTCGAAATTTAAGTGTAATGTTCTCCATAGCTGTCATGTCCTTTCCTTTTCGTAACCTTACCTTCAACTTAAAACGTACTTCCCAAAACAGCAAGCCGTCTGCCCGGCGCCCCTCTTTCTCCTACTTTCGCTCTGTTTACTTCACCCCCTTTTTTGTTTTCCTCTCATGCATTTGAATTGTTTAGCTAAGTCATATGTATGTACCCTCCCCCCCCTCTGTAAATATCCCCCTTCTTTTCTCAATAAAAATCTGAATCTGAGGAGGAGGAATATTGGAGGAAAAAGAAGAAAAAGAAGAAGAACGAGAGAAAGAAGATGAAGAAGAAATGGAATAAAGGGAGAAAGAAGAAGAAGACGAAGAATAAAAATAAAAATAATGAGAAGAGAAAGAAGAAAGAACATTAGTATAACACACACACACACACACACACACACACACACACACACACTCATGTGTGCCTCCCCGGCGTGGTCATCGTCACTTACCCTCACCCAACAACAGGAACTTGAGAGGGTTCTGAAGAGGGCATTCAAGGTCATTTTAGGCCCTGACTACCACACATACGACAATGCCCTGACCACCCTGAGTCTCCGAGGCTCTCTGACAGGCACCAGGACGCCCTCAGAAAATTCGGCATCTCCCTGCTTCACCATCCTCGCCACCGCCACCTCCTGCCACCCGACGCGCCGCGTCCCACCCGCTCCACCAGACACCACAACGAACTCACCACCTTCAGGGCGCCGCGAACTGACCGTTACAAACGAAGCGCAGTGCCGGCGATAGTGCGGATGATTAACAATGCCCAGCAGTGATAGTCAAACCCAAAGGGCCGCGTGGCAGGTTAGCACCTCGCCGCCACCCTCTAAGTGCCCCTTCACACCACCCTCCCTCTCCCTTTTGTCTCTATTTTTAGCACAGGCATTTGAATTCCAGTTAATGTTAATTAAATCAAGTTTAAATGCACTTATGCTTTCATTGGAAAGATTTCTTCTTGTTATAGTATTAACAGTATTAGGTGAGTGGACAGTGTTGTTTAGTGAAAATGAATTAACAACAGGGAAATGATCACTAATTGAGCTATATATAATACAACTTGTTAAATAATAATCAAAATTGTTGAGAGAGAGAGAGAGAGAGAGAGAGAGAGAGAGAGAGAGAGAGAGAGAGAGAGAGAGAG
>NW_026110295.1:1997839-2152839 GCF_024679095.1 Eriocheir sinensis | reverse complement strand
AATTGATAAATAGATAGATAAATAGAGAGGTAAATATAGATACATAAATATATATAGATAAATAGATAGATAAATAGATAGATAAATAGATAGATAAACAGATATATAGATATATAGGTTGATAAATAGATAGATAGATAAATAGATATATAGATAAATAGAGATAGAAAAATATATAGATAAATATATAGATAAATTGATAGATAAATAGATAGATAAATAGATAGATAAATAGATAGATGAATATATAGATAAATAGATATAAATAGATAGATAAAGAGATAGATAAATATATAGATAAATAGATAAATATATAGATCAATGGAATAATAAATAGATAGATAAATAGAGAGATAAATAGATATATAAATAGATAGATAAATAGAGAGATAAATGGATAGATAAATAGGGAGATAAATAGATAGATAAATATATAGATAATTAGATAGATAGAGAGATAAATAGATATATAGATAAATAGAGAGATAAATCGAGAGATAAATACAGATATATAAATAGATAGATAGATAAATAGATTGATAAATAGATAGATAAATAGATAGATAAATGGATTGAAAAAGAGAAATATAAATATAAATAGATAAATAGATAGATAGATAAATATATAAATAAATAGATAGATAAATATATAGATAAATGGATTGATAAATAGATAGATAAATAGAGAGATAAATAGATATATAAATAGATAGATATATAGAGAGATAAATGGATTGATAAATATAGATAAATAGATAGATAAATGGAGAGATAAATAGATAAATAAATAGATAGATAAATAGATAGATAAATGGATTGATAAATAGATAGATATATAGAGAGATAAATGGATTGATAAATATAGATAAATAGATAGATAAATAGAGAGATAAATAGATAAATAAATAGATAGATAAATAGATAGATAAATGGATTGATAAATAGATAGATATATAGATAGATAAATAGATATATAAATAGATAGATATATAGAGAGATAAATGGATAGATAAATATAGATAGATAGATAAATAGAGAGATAAATAGAGAGATAAATAGATATTTAGATAAATAGATAGTTAAATAGATAGATAGATAAATAGATAGATAAATATATAGATAAATAGACAGATAAATAGAGAGATAAATATATAGATAAATAGATAGATAGATAAATAGATAGTTAAATAGATAGATAGATAAATAGATAGATAGATAAATAGATAGATAAATAGATAGATAAATATATATATAAATATATAGATAAATAAATAGATAAATAGAGAGATAAATAGCTAGATAAATAGCTAGATAGATAGATAGATGAGAAGATAGATAAATATATAGATAAATAGATAGATAAACAGATAGATAAATACCTAGATAAATAGATAGATAAATATATAATTTAAATAGATAGATAAATAGATAGATAGATAGATAAATAGGTAGATAAATATACAGATAGATAAGTAGATAGATAGATAGATAAATAGAGAGATAAATAGATAGATATATAGAGAGATAAATGGATTGATAAATATAGATAAATAGATAGATAAATAGAGAGATAAATAGATAAATAAATAAATAGATAAATAGATAGATAAATGGATTGATAAATAGATAGATAAATAGATATATAAATAGATAGATATATAGAGAGATAAATGGATTGATAAATATAGATAAATAGATAGATAAATAGAGAGATAAATAGATAGATAAATAGATATTTAGATAAATAGAGTTAAATAGATAGATAGATAAATAGATAGATAGATAAATAAATATATAGATAAATAGATAGTTAAATAGATAGATAGATAAATAGATAGATAGATATATATATAGATATATATATAGATATATATATATATATATATATATATATATATATATATATATATATATAGATATATATATAGATATATATATAGATATAGATATAGATATACATATATATAGATAGATAGATAGATAGATAGATAGATAGATAAATAAATAGATAAATAGATAGATAAATAGATAGATAAATATCTAGATAAATAGATAGAAAATATATAGATAAATAGATAGATAAACAGATAGATAAATACCTAGATAAATAGATAGATAAATAGATACATAAATATATAGATAAATAGATAGATAAATAGCAAGGTAAATATATAGATAAATAGATAGATAAATAGATAGATAGATAAATAGATAGATGAATATCTAGATAAATAGATAGATAAATAGATAGATAAATAGATAGATAAGGAGATAAATATAGATAGATAAATAGATCGATAAATAGATAGGTAAATATAGATAAATAGATAGATAGATAAATAGATAGATAAAGAGATAGATAAATAGATAGATAAATGGATAGATAGATAGATAAATTGATAGATAAATAAATAGACAGATAAATAGATAGATAAATAGAGAGATAAATAGATAGATAAATAGATAGATAGATAAATAGATAGATAAATAGATAAATAGATAGATAAATAGATAGATAAATAGATAGATAAATAGATAGATAAATAGATAGATAAATAGATAGATAAATAGATAGATAGATAGATAAATTTATAGATAAATAGATAGATAGATAGATAGATAAATAGATGGTTAAATATATAGATAGATATATAAATAGATAGATAAATATATAGATAAATAGATAGATAGATAAATAGAGACAGATAAATAGATAGATAAATAGATAGATATATAGATAGATATATAGATTGATAAATAGAGAGATAGATAAATAGAGAGATAGATAAATAGATAGATATATATATATATATATAGATATATATATATATATATATATATATATATATATATATATATATATATATATATATATATATATATATATATATATATATATATAGATATATATATATAGATATATATATAGCTAGCTAGATCGAGAGAGAGATATATAGATAGATAGATAGATAGATAGATAGATAGATAAATAGATAGATAAATATATAGATAAATAGAAAGATAAATGGATTGATAAATAGATAGATAAATTGATAGATAGATAGATAAATAGATAGATAAATGGATAGATAAATAGATATATATAGATAAATAAATAGATAAATAGATAGTTATATAGATAGATAAATAGAGAGAGATAAATAGATAGATAAATAGATAAATAGAGAGAGATAAATAGATAGATAGATAAATAGAGATAGATTAATAGATAGATAAATAGATAGATAAATAGATAGATAAATAGAGGGATAAATAGAGGGATAAATAGAGAGATAGATAAATAGATAAATAGATAGATAAACAGATATAGGTAAATATATAGATAAATAGATAGATAAATAGATAGATAAATAGATAGTTAAATAGATAGATAGATATATAAATAGATAGATAAATAGATAGATAAATAGATAGATAGATGTATAGATAAATAGATAGATAAATAGATTGATAAATATATAGATAAATAGATAGATAAATATATAGATAAATATATAGATAAATATATAGATAAATAGATAGATAGATAAATATATAGATAAATAGATAGATAGATAAATAGATGGATAAATAGATAGTTAAATAGATATATAGGTATATAGATAGATAGATAAATATATAGATAAATAGAAAGATAGATAGATGTATTGATAAATAGATAGATAAATAGATAGATAAATAGCTAGATAAATAGATAGATAAATAGATATAGATAAATATATAGATAGATAGATAAATATATAGATAGATAGTTAAATAGATAGATAAATAGATAGATAAATAGATAGATAAATAGGTAGATAGATAAATAGATAGATAAATATATAGATGAATATATAGATAGATACATAGATAGATATATATATATATATATATATATATATATTTATATATATATATATATATATAAATATATATATATATATATATATATATATATATATATAGATAGATAGATAGATAGATAAATATATAGATAGATAGATAAATAGATAAATAGATATATAAATAGATAGATAAATAGATAGATAAATAGGTAGATAGATAGATAGATAAATAGATAGATAAATAGATAGATAAATAGATAAATAAATAGATAGATAGATACATATAGATAAATTGATAGATAAATAGCTAGATAAATAGATAGATAAATAGATAGATAGATAAATAGATATATAAATATATATATATATATATATAAATAGATAGATAGATAAATAGATAGATAGATAAATAGCTAGATAAATAGATAGATAAATAGATAGATAGATAGATAAATAGATAGATAAATATATAGATATATAAATAGATAGATAGATAAATAGATAGATAGATAAATGGATAGATAAATAGATAGAGAAATAGCTAGATAAATAGATAGATAAATAGATAGATAAATATATAAATAGATAAATAGATAGATAGATAGATAAATATAGATAAATAGATAGATAAATTGATAGATAGATAAATAGATAGATAAATAGATAGATAAAAAAATAGATAGATAAATAGATAGATAAATAGATAGATAGATAAATAGATAGATGAATATATAGATAAATAGTTAGATAAATAGCTAGATAAATAGAAGATAAATAGATAGATAGATAAATAGAGAGATAAATAGATAGATAGATATATACATAGATAAATAGATAGGTAAATAAGTAAGTAGATGAAGAGAGAGAGAGGATATGTTTATCTTCATGTGTTTTGAATAAGTTGCGCCTCTCAAGGTTAGGGCGTCAATGCATGCCTTGTCGTGCAGTCGTAGGGCCGCTTTCACAGTCATTTTGTTTGTTTTGATCGCTATCAATGGCGGCGATCTCTGTTATAGTATTTCCACATAAAACTGGCCGATGGGGTAGTGGCGGCTGCGGGGTTAGCCTAGCCCCGGACCTTACCACACACTCTCAAAACCTCTCGCTTCCTCTGCACGTGGAAAACTATAGCGTCGATCGCCGCCATTGGTAGCGATCGAAACAAACAAAGCGTGACTGTGAAAGCGGCCCTAAGTAGGTCCTTGACAGCACAACAGAGCCGCTTTTGTGCACAAGTTCGTCACGCAGGAAGCCTTGGAAACATAATCCACCGAGAGAGAGAGAGAGAGATAATAGTAATGAACGAAGATACACACACACACACACACACACACACACACACACACACACTGCACGGTGCGTCATTTATTAGGCCCGAGAAGAGTGTGGGGGCGGCAAGGCTTTATAAGCCGACGCACACTGGCAATAACCGGGCAGTTCACCCGTGAAGTTCTGCAAGGCATCTTGACCTGCTGCCTGTCAGACGAGTCTTGGGAAAATACTTCACTTGCCAGAAGATCAGAAGTAATGACACTTCTGATGTTGCTGAGCGTCGCGGTCATGGCCGTGGTCGTGGCCGCGGTGGAGCCAGCCAGCACTCCCGCCCCTGCTGCAGAAGGCGACACGAGCAACGTGCTCCTCGGTAAGTCCGTAGTGGCCAGTCTCCTCGTGGCCACGGGCTTCAGCGAGGCGTGTGTGGCCGAAGCCCTGGACAGCTGCGCACCCGCCTCCGTGCAGAGCCCAACGCCGCCGAATCCGCTGGTGCAGGTAATGGTTTATTCCGCAAAGAAATACAGTTTCCTTCGTGTAATGTAACTATACACCACCAAGTAGTGAGACCTGACGACGAAGTAACGTAACTTAATCCAATCAAATAACGTAAAGTAGACACATCAAATATGATGCCCAAACCCCAGTAAGCTACGCAGCCAAATCACACATAAAACAATGGCATTAGTGACTGTTACTTTCTATTTCCGTTGGTGACCTACTCGCGGTAATAGACGAACCCTTTGCCTGACCATGCAGGAGGCGAGAGAGCTGCTGCAGGAGGTGCGTCAAGTCGTGCGTCACTACGACAACCGACCGCGTCACTGCAAGGACCTGCTGGACGGCGGGGATAGTGGCAAGGGCCTTCGCCACGTGTACCCCTTCCCTGGGCAGCCCCAGCGCCGCGCGGCAGTGTACTGCGACCAAACGACTGACGGAGGGGGCTGGACGGTGTTCCAGAGACGCACAAATCTCACCGTCCGGGAAGATTTTAACCGGAGCTGGCGAGAATGCGACTTGGGTTTCGGCCATCTCGAGGGCGAGTTCTGGCTGGGCCTGGACCTGCTGCACGGACTGACATCGACGGCCCTTCAGGAACTGCGCATCGACATGGCGGATTGGGACGACGGAAAACGGTACGCAAAGTACGGCTTCTTCTACGTCGGCCCTCCAAGCACCAAGTACCGCCTCACTGTTGACAGGTGAGCCAAGATGTTATGGGAGAGCTTTTACAAAGTCGTTGTAGTAGTAGTAGTAGTAGTAGTAGCAGTAGTAGTGGTAGTAATAGTAGTGGTGGTAGTAGTAGTAGTAGTAGTAGTAGTAGTAGTAGTAGTAGTACTAGTGGTAGTAGTAGTAGTAGATGTAGTAGTAGTAGTAGTAGGCCTAGTAGAATTTTTTTTTTTTTTACAACAAAGGAGGCAGCTCAAGGGCACAAAAAAAAAAAAAAGCCCGGTAATCGCTGCTCCCATAAAATAATCAGAAGAGGCGGCCAAAAGCAAGATCAAACTTGGGAGGAGAGGTGTCCTGATACCCATAGCTGGGCGTTATCGCGATAAGTTATCGCGATACTTTTTCGCTGATAACAAAATCGGATTATCGACCATCCGCTACTTATTTAAATATATATCGGTATCTTCGTTACTTTTGTAACCAAACTAGCGATAATCGCTACTTTTTTTTCCGCCTTTCAGAAAAAAAAACGTTGTCTCCCTACTGCGCATGCGTGGCCCGGTGTTGTATGGAAAAACTTCGGGGCATGAAATAGCCTCGGTGATGAGATTTCATACTTAGATCATGAAAATTAAAACACTAGGTTATTTTTTTATGATACTCAAAAATCAATATATCATAGAGAAAAATCATTTAACTTTGCCCCCAAAAATGATTATTCACTGCCTCAAATTTGATATTCCATATTCGTTTGTGACCATGCCATGATACTGAAGGTACCCGGTGTTGTGTTATTTGGTGTCCCGTCGTCAAAAGCTGGCGCTTTTGTTTACAAACAATGGTCTCTCGTAAACTGCGCATGATCAGACCATTAAGTGTAGACCTGTACAGTCTCACAATGCTTTTTTAACACATTAAGAGTTGCTGGAAAGCTGAATCAAACATACAGTACCACCATCCTCGCTGTTTCTAGAACGGCACTCTGTACATATAAATACGACTCGTACAGAGTGTCATTCTAGAAACAGCGAGGACAGTGGTACTATAATATGTCTGATTCAGCCTTCGAGCAATTCTTAATTACAGTTTAAAAGCTTTGTGAGACTGTGCACCGTTCTGAGACCAGTGTTAACAATTTTGACAGTGGGTACGCCAAATAATACAACACCCGTTCAGGCGTTTCTAGTATTACCATCCATATGTACGTGTCAACGTGTGGTTTTAAGGTTTTGTAAGTTTCCTAAAATACAGATAATGAAAATTTTAATTCATCAATGTTGTTCTATCTGAAATATCAATATAGTATCGTTTTCGCCTATCGGACTTATCGCTAGCTAGTATCGGAATTGTGGATTTATATCGGTTATCGGTTATCGGTTATCGCCTATATTTGTGTCTCTAGTTAACGAATATCGGTTATCGCCGTTAAGGTTTTTCATTATCAGTTATCGGTTATCGGGAATAAGGTTTTCTGTTATCGTGCCCAGCTATGCTGATACCCTCCTCTTGAAAGAGTTCAAGTCGTAAGTAGGAGGAAATACAGATGAAGGAAGATTGTTCCAGAGTTTACCAGCGTGAGGGATGAAAGAGTGAAGATGCTGATTAACTCTTGCTTAAGGGGTTTGGACAGTATAGGGATGAGCATGAGTAGAAAGTCGTGTGCAGCGGGGCCGCGGGAGGGGGGGAGGCATGCAGTTAGCAAGTTCAGAAGAGCAGTCAGCGTGGAAATATCGATAGAAGATAGAAAGAGAGGCAACATCGCGGCGGAATTTAAGAGGTAGAAGACTATCAGTAGGAGGAGGAGAGCTGCTGAGACGAGGAGCCTTAGCCTCCACTCTGTCCAGAAGAGCTGTGTGGGTGGAGCCCCCCCACACGTGAGATGCATAGTAGTAGTAGTAGAAGTAGTAGTAGTAGCAGTGGCAGTAGTAGTAGTAGTAGTAGTAGTAGTAGTAGTAGTAGTAGTAATAGTAGTAGTAGTCACTCCCGACACCACTCGCCTGTATCTTCTAACTCAATAATTAGTAAGCAGACCGCTGAAACACCGCCGCCAGGAAGGTACCAACAGGGATCTGCTGAAAGTGTCGTGTTTGGGACACTTGGTATGTAAATATCCAGCAGAAACAGCGATTTGTTTTTTGCGAAAATCACTGCTTTGTGTGAAAAAATGTTTTGTGTCCTTTAAATATTTGTCCGACCTCTGGTCCTAAGTCAGGCCAACCCACAGAATGCTTCAGCCAACAGCAAGAGTTCACAGACACGCAGCGCGCATCTCTCCCGTGTCTGTGTAGCCATTCAATTCGAGATCTCAAAAATCTACTTCTTCAGATTAGTGCATCAGGCAAAGCGTAGATATGAAGAAAATATTGCAGCCAACTGTAAAAATAATCCGAAATCCTTCTTCAGTTACATAAACAACAGAAAGGCGATCAGAAGTGGAATTGGACCTTTAACAAACAGCGACGGTGCACTAGTGACTGACAGCCAACACGTTGCAAACCTATTAAATAATTACTTTTCCTCGGTGTTTAATAATAACAGTCCTCCCACCACCACCACCAACACCAGTACTAATGTAAATCCCGAGCATGCATTGTCTAACTTTGAAATAAAACCCGATGAAGTCCTTAAAGCCCTCAAATCACTTAAAACAAATAAAAGTCCTGGACCTGATAAAGTATATCCAACTCTGCTGAAAGAAACAAAGAGCGAAATACTCTCCTCCCTCACAACCGTATTCAATATGTCCTTGCGACAAGGCATTGTCCCTTCAGATTGGAAAAAGGCTAACGTGACACCGATTTTTAAGAAAGGAGACAAAAAAGTACCAGGTAATTACAGGCCCATTAGTCTAACTTCGGTTGTAGGTAAGCTACTTGAGGGCATAATTAGAGACAAAATTGTGAGTTACCTTGAAAGCCACTCATTAATTGGGGACTCACAACATGGCTTCCGAAACAAAAGATCCTGCCTGTCAAATCTATTAACCTTTTATAACGACCTCTTCACTGTTTATGACGTAACCAAATCACTGGACGTAGTCTATCTTGATTTCCAGAAAGCGTTTGATAAAGTCCCGCATCATAAATTACTTTACAAATTAAAGCAAATAGGTATTGACGGTCAGGTAAACCAATGGATCGCGAATTGGTTGAGCAACAGAAAACAACGAGTAGTGATTGACGGATTTAACTCAGAGTGGGCGCCGGTCACTAGTGGCGTCCCTCAGGGCTCGGTTCTTGGCCCAGTGCTCTTCATTATGTACATCAACGACGTGGATGTTGGACTCAATAACCGCATTAGTAAATTTGCAGACGACACAAAGATTGGTAACTCGGTTCTCACTGACGAAGACAGGCAAAGCCTCCAAGAGGATTTGCACAAAATTTCAACTTGGTCGGATAGATGGGAGATGCCCTTTAACGTAGACAAGTGCCAGGTCCTTCAAGTTGGAACGAGGAATAAGAAGTTTGATTACGAAATGCGCGGCGTTAAACTCAAAAGCGTTCAATGCGTCAAGGACTTGGGGGTCAAAATCGCGTCAAACCTCAAATTCTCACAGCAATGCATCGATGCAGCAAATAAAGCGAACAGAATGTTGGGCTTCATTAAAAGAAACTTTTTATTTAAGAATAAAGATGTAATACTCCCGCTCTACAACAGTTTAGTCAGACCCCACTTGGAATATGCGGTACAGTTTTGGTCTCCCCACCATGCAAAGGATATTGCTAAATTAGAAGGTGTTCAGCGTCGGGCAACGAAAATTATCCCTTCCTTGCGCAACAAATCCTACGAAGAAAGGCTTTCTACCCTTAACATGTTCTCTCTTGAGAAACGTCGCCTCCGAGGAAAACTGATCGAATGTTTTAAAATACTTAATGGTTTCACGAATGTAGACAGATCAACATTGTTTATGATCGATGACACTTTGCGCACGAGGAACAATGGCGTAAAACTCAGATGTAGACAAGTAAATTCAGACTGCACCAAATTTTTCTTCACCAACGTTGTAGTGCGAGAATGGAATAAGCTCCCATCATCAGTGGTCCAGTGTAACACGATTGACTCCTTCAAAAATAAGCTCGACCGTCACTTCCTTCAACTTAATATCAACTAGAGTAGAAATGCAACGTTTTGGAGTCTTCTGATTAATGTAAAATCACTTAGGTTTAAGGACAGACCACCAAGTCTGGACCATGGGGTCTGTGTGGTCTGATTTTCTATGTAAATCTATGTAAATCATGAATGCCTAAAATATTTTGTTATTTTCAGCACTAAGGAACTACGCCAACACGTACTCTCTCTCTCTCTCTCTCTCTCTCTCTCTCTCTCTCTCTCTCTCTCTCTCTCTCTCTCTCTCTCTCTCTCTCTCTCTCTCTCTCTCTCTCTCTCTCTCTCTCTCTCTCTCTCTCTCTCTCTCTCTCTCTCTCTCTCTCTCTCTCTCTATATATATATATATATATATATATATATATATATATATATATATATATATATATATATATATATATATATATATATATATATATATATATATATATATATATATATATATATATATATATATATATATATATATATATATAATTATCATGTGACGCAGGGGACTCTTTAGCCCGTAGTTCTGGCCGCAGCTTTACCACTTATGATGCTGATAACGACTCATGGCCCACAAGGAACTGCGCCGCGGTGTAAGTAAGGCTCAATGGCTTGGCTTCATAAGTTTCAGCAGGTCACATTATTTAGTTACTTATGCGTGGCTGAAATAAAACCAAGGCTCAGTATTGCTGGATCTTCCCATATGTACACACAGGAACTTGTGATAAAATCATCCTTTCCAAGAAGATGAATGTCACGATCTGATGTAATTAACAACAACAACAACAAAAACATGATCTTTGCAATGACTTTCAAATGAAAAAAGGTCTCTGCGAATGCTAAAACCAAGTTCCATAACTGGTAGATCTTAAGGCTATGCTGACCTTTCTGACACCTTAGTCAACCTTCGTAGAATGATGAGAACATTGAATGACTGATCATTTCAGCTATGGTGGTCCGTGGTGGTACCGTGATTGTAGTAACGCCAGGCTGAACGGCTTGCCGCACTATGGGCATCACGAGGGATACACCGGCATCCTGTGGCTTGCATGGCGAGGGAGCAGATACTCCTTGCGGCAGACCGTCATGATGACCCGACCAGCCTTCTGAACAGTCATCATGACTCTGGGTTCAACGGTTGCCTGGGACACCTGTTTTGTTGGACAGTCTTCCAGCGCGGTAGTTTACGATCTTACACACACCAGCAACATCCTCTTTTTCAGCACGCGACTCCAGCGAGTCATGCGCCTTCAGCGGGGCTGCCTGGCGCCTTCGATATTTACAGCCTCAGGCAGGACCGGCCCGGGGCTGCTGGCGCCCGGGCAAGCTTCGCTTCGCCGCCCTTACAAGTATAAAACTGTAAATGTAAAATGAAGAGTTCATTACGATGTACAAGCTGAATAAAACTCATGAAAATGAACAGCATCAAGGTTTCCAATCCTTTCATTACTATAACGAGGAGAGAGAGACCGTTATTAGTGTGTCTGGATTACTGGCAATGCTCACACAGGTGATGGAAGGGGGCAGGAGGGAGAGGTGATGGAAGGGGCCAGGAGGGAGAGGTGATGGAAGGGGCCAGGAGGGAGAGGTGATGGAAGGGGGCAGGAGGGAGAGGTGATGGAAGGGGCCAGGAGGGAGAGGTGATGGAAGGGGCCAGGAGGGAGAGGTGATGGAAGGGGCCAGGAGGGAGAGGTGATGGAAGGGGCAGGAGGGAGAGGTGATGGAAGGGGGAAGGAGGGAGAGGTGATGGAAGGGGCCAGGAGGGAGAGGTGATGGAAGGGGGCAGGAGGGAGAGGTGATGGAAGGGGCCAGGAGGGAGAGGTGATGGAAGGGACCAGGAGGGAGAGGTGATGGAAGGGGCCAGGAGGGAGGTGATGGACGGGGCAAGGCGGGGGTGGTGATGGAAGGGGGCAGGAGGGAGAGGTGATGGAAGGGGGCAGGAGGGAGAGGTGATGGAAGGAGCCAGGAGGAGAGGTGATGGAAGGGGTCAGGAGGGAGAGGTGATGGAAGGGGGCAGAAGGGAGAGGTGATGGAAGGGGGTAGGAGGGAAAGGTGATGGAAGGGGCCAGGAGGGAGAGGTGATGGAAGGGGTGCAGGAGGGAGAGGTGATGGAAGGGGGCAGGAGGGAGAGGTGATGGAAGAGGGCAGGAGGGAGAGGTGATGGAAGGGGGCAGGAAGGAGAGGTGATGGAAGGGGCCAGGAGGGAGAGGTGATGGAAGGGGGCAGGAGGGAGAGGTGATGGAAGGGGGGCAGGAGGAAGAGGTGATGAAAGGGGTGCAGGAGGGAGAGGTGATGGAAGGGGGCTGGAGGGAGAGGTGATGGAAGGGGGAAGGAGGGAGAGGTGATGGAAGGGGGAAGGAGGGAGAGGTGATGGAAGGGGGAAGGAGGGAGAGGTGATGGAAGGGGCCAGGAGGGAGAGGTGATGGAAGGGGGCAGGAGGGAATGGTGATGGAAGGGGGCAGGAGGGAGAGGTGATGGAAGGGGCCAGGAGGGAGAGGTGATGGAAGGGGCAGGAGGGAGAGGTGATGGAAGGGGGGCAGGAGGGAGAGGTGATGGAAGGGGGGCAGGAGGGAGAGGTGATGGAAGGGGCCAGGAGGGAGAGGTGATGGAAGGGGGCAGGAGGGAGAGGTGATGGAAGGGGCCAGGAGGGAGAGGTGATGGAAGGGGGCAGGAGGGAGAGGTGATGGAAGGGGCAGGAGGGAGAGGTGATGGAAGGGGCCAGGAGGGAGAGGTGATGGAAGGGGCCAGGAGGGAGAGGTGATGGAAGGGGCAAGGAGGGAGAGGTGATGGAAGGGGGCAGGAGGGAGAGGTGATGGAATGGGGCAGGAGGGAGAGGTGATGGAATGGGGAAGGAGGGAGAGGTGATGGAAGGGGGCAGGAGGGAGAGGTGATGGAAGGGGGCAGGAGGGAGAGGTGATGGAAGGGGCCAGGAGGGAGAGGTGATGGAAGGGGCAGGAGGGAGAGGTGATGGAAGTGGGCAGGAGGGATAGGTGATGGAAGGGGTAGGAGGGAGAGGTGATGGAAAGGGCCAGGAGGGAGAGGTGATGGAAGGGGGCAGGAGGGAGAGGTGATGGAAGGGGGCAGGTGGTAGAGGTGATGGATGGTGGCAGGAGGGAGAGGTGATGGAAGGGGCCAGGAGGGAGAGGTGATGGAAGGGGCCAGGAGGGAGAGGTGATGGAAATGGCCAGGAGGGAGAGGTGATGGAAGGAGGCAGGAGGGAGAGGTGATAGAAGGGAGAGGTGATGGAAGGGGGCAGGAGGGAGAGGTGATGGAAGGGGGCAGGAGCGAGAGGTGATGGAAGGGGCCAGGAGGGAGAGGTGATGGGAGGGGGCAGGAGGGAGAGGTGATGGAAGGGGCAGGAGGAGAGGTGATGGAAGGGGCCAGGAGGGTGAGGTGATGTCAGGGGGCAGGAGGGAGAGGTGATGGAAGGGGCCAGGAGGGAGAGGTGATGAAAGGGGGCCATGAGGGTGAGGTGATGGAAGGACTCAGGAGTGAGAGGTGATGGAAGGGTGCAGGAGGGAGAGGTGATGGAAGGGGGCAGGAGGGAGAGGTGATGGAAGGCGGCAGGAGGGAGAGGTGATGGAAGGGGGCAGGAGGGAGAGGTGATGGAAGGGGCCGGGAATTAGAGGTGATGGAAGGGGGCGGGAGAGAGAGGTGATGGAAGCGGGCAGGAATGAGAGGTGATGGAAAGGGGCAGGAGGAAGAGGTGATGGAAGAAGAGGTGATGGAAGGGGGCAGGAGGGAGAGTTGATGGAAGGGGGCAGGAGGGAGAGGTGATGGAAGGGGCAGGAGGGAGAGGTGATGGAAGGGGCCAGGAGGGAGAGGTGATGGAAGGGGCCAGGAGGGAGAGGTGATGGAAGGTGGCAGTAGGAGGAGATAGGGGAAGGAAGGGGCCGGGAGGAAGAGGTGAAGGAAGCGGCCAGGAGGGAGAGGTGATGGAAGGTTGGCAGGAGGGAAAGGTGATGGAAGGGGCCAGGAGGGAGAGGTGATGGAAGGGGGCAGGAGGGAGGGGTGATGGAAGGGGGCAGGAGCGCGAGGTGATGGAAGGGGCCAGGAGGGAGAGGTGATGGAAGGGGGCAGGAGGGAGAGGTGATGGAAGGGGGCAAAAACATTTGAAAAACATTTTATTATCCCTTTTTATACAATTATGTATTTACAATAATTTACTAGTGCAGGGAGCCCATTTAAAGCTGTATGCTTTTTGGGCAGTACTGGAAAATTAGGTGCCGGACTTAATCAATAGTGCAATAAGAAAAGAAAAAGAAAAATATATATATATATATATATATATATATATATATATATATATACATATATATATATATATATATATATATATATATATATATATATATATACATACACATATACACATATGCACACATATACACACATACACATATATACATAGTCACCGCAAAAGAAGATCGGACCTTGAAAATTATGCAAATTGCAAATTATATTTGGTATCATAACTCAATCAAATAATACGAAATTCAATTTTTTTTTTTGTATTAATACTTTGTCATGTCTCCACGTGAATGAATTACATCTAACATTCTCTTTGGCATACTCTGGACGAGGTTTATGAAATACTGAATGTCCATTTGTGTGGTCCATACGTTTTTGATGATGTCTTGGAGGTGCGGCACTGATGTCGGTTTTTCCTCCTTAACTTTGTCCTTCATCATCTTCCATGCATTTTCAATTGGGTTAAGGTCAGGACTATTGCCAGGCCACTCCAACACACGAATATTTTTCTTCTGGAGATCTTGTTTGACCTTTCGTGAGGTGTGACATGGGGCCCCATCGTGCATGAAGATGGAGGTGCCGTGGATGGAGAAGCTGTCATACAGATGGTCGTTTAATACTCCAATATATCGGTCTGCATTCATGGTAGTGTTCTTGGGGAGAAAGAACAGACCACCTGTAACTTTGCACTGAAACAAGCCCACACCATGACTGATGGGCTGTGTTTTACGGTTTTGACGGTGAACCTGCTGTCGTACCGACTGGAGTTGGACGGGCGCCGAACCTTGACACGATGTGATGACAGCACTTGGAAGGTGCTTTCATCCGACCACATAACCTCCTTCCAGTCCTCAAATGTCCAATCTCGATGTGCCTTAGCAAATTCAAGCCTTTTCTTTTTCATCTTGTCCGTGAGCAAGGGTTTTCGAGCAGCCGTGCGACATGGCAGATCGAGTCTTTTGGAGTCGATGTTGAATTGTTCGTTCCGTGACGTTTTTTAGGAGATCTGGATACATTTCTTTCAATTGTCTGGCAGTAATACGAGGGTTTTTCATAACTGCATTCTTGAGAAGCCTATCAGTAGTTTTAGATGTCTTTCTCTTCACACCAAGACGAGGTTTGTGGGCGGGAATCTCGTTGGGAGGGAGAGTCCGGGCCTTGGCGAGGAGTGACATGATTGTTGATTTTGCCCTCCTGGTGCGTTTACAAATTTCTTTTATTGGTACCTTTTCCTCCCTCAAACCAAGAATCCTGCCCTTTTCTGCATCTGTGAGGGGTTTGCGGGTCATAGTGGAGATGTGGCAATGGTGTCAAGATCATGCAACAACTGGTTAGGAAATTAGCGTCAGAAAAATGATGGGGCGTTCATGCATACACCCTCCTCCTACCAGAGCTGGGCCAGCACTGATGCCACTGAACTCTAGTGGTATTGAGAGGTGCCTAAAACCCTACACAGTTACCAGATGTATGATAACAGTAAATCTATCAGCTATAGTGGCAGCACCGAGACACTCTTCACACCCCTATTGTAAACTGAACTGAAGGAGGTCCTGGCGGAGATCTTCTTTTGACATATATATATATAAACATACACACATATACATATATATACATACATATATATACATATATATATATATACATACATATACATATATATACATACATATATATACATACATATATATACATACATATATATACATACATATATATACATACATATATATACATACATATATATACATACATATATATATATACATATATATATATATATATATATATATATATATATATATATATATATATATATATATATATATATATATATATATATATATATATATATATATATATATATATATATATATATATAACATGTGTGTGCGTGTGTGTGTGTGTGTGTGTGCATGTGTGTGTGTGTGTGTGTGTGTGTTGGGTGTGTGTGTGTGAACTATACATATATATATGTGTGTGTGTGTGTGTGTGTGTGTCATATATGTATATATATATATATATATATATACACACATCATATATATATATATATATATATATATATATGCTGTGTGTATATATATATATATATATAAATATTTATATATATGTACACACACATATGTACATATATACATATATATGCTATATATATATATATATGTGTATATATATGTGTGTGTGTGTAATGTGTGTGTGTGTGTGTGTGTGTGTGTGTGTGTGTGTGTGTGTGTGCATGTGTGTGATAGTTATGAAATAATGTGATTAACATTGTGATAATTATAAAATAATAGTATAAATAATAATTAAAGTGATAATATTAACACAATATCATTAGTACCCAAAAAGTATGAGTGATTTATAAAAAATAATATGAGTAGTACTGTAACTGATAATAGTAGTAATAGTATTAATACAATAATAATAGTATAAGGTAATAATTGATTAAGCTGAGGACACACTCTGACCAGATGATACATGGACTTAATAATTATAATTAGAGAAGAATATGCTTTTAAATTGTTTTTTAAAGGAATGTAATGAATTTAGAGCTTTAATATTATTAGGAATAGACGAATTCAGGTTTTGGGTCCTGAATAAGAAAGTGAGTGTTGAAAAGTGTTGAAATTATGGGCAGGTGTACGTAAATTTTCATGAGTACAGGTTGAAATAAGTAATGTTGTGACTGTAAAGACACGGAGGTTTCACTTTTGATCTTTTTATACATGTAAATACCAATTTGTAGCTTATTTATGTCAAAAGTTTTAAGGAATTTGTTTCTTTAAAGAGAGGTTATTGTGTGGGCAAAGTAGTCACTGTTTGTAATAATTCTTATTATTTTCTTTTGAAGTCTAAACAGAGGTAACAGGTGTGAAGTAATGGGGTAGGTGTTGCACCAGATAGGCGTACAGTAATACAAGTATTGGTAAGACATGTGCGTTATATAACATTTCAAAACATCAATGGGCATTAATTCTTTAATTTGATATAACAAGAGATACTAGCCTGGATAATTTAAGGGATTTGGTTTTGTTGTGATGCTTAAAGGTCATGGTATCATCATACGTTATTCTAATAATGTATGTTTATTAGATTCTGCTTATAATGTCTTGGGAAAAAATAGGGACGGAAAGCATTGATGGTGACTTATTAGTGAAACAGCATATAAAATGTTTTGTTTTAAGTTCTGTTAATCCTCAGACACCATTGTATGAAAGGTTTGTAGGTCAGTATTTACTATATGTATCATATCAGTAGGATTTTCACCAATGTTAATATTTAAGGTTGAGTCATCTGCGAAAAGGATTGTTTTAAGGTTTGTAAATATGTAAGTAATATCATTTATATATAAGAGAAACAGGATTGGACCCAAGACACTGCCCTGTGGAACACCGTATTGAATAGGTAGAGATGCAGATAGACAAGTGTGGAATTTGGTTGATTGAGTTCTGTGGGACAAGTAATCCTGAAACCAGTCATGAATAATACCTCTAATTCCATAGTAATACAACTTACGTAATAATATATCGTGTCTGACTGTGTCAAAAGCTTTGGTGAAATCCCAACAAAGATGTAATAATGACTGTTTATTATCTAAAGTTTTATAGATTTCTTCTGAATAAGTTCTCAAGGCATCCAAGAGTGTTTAGAACCACGACGAAAACCAAACTGACTTGGATTAAGTATGTTTTTTTAGTTTCAAGAAAATTTATGAAATTTTTTCATTACTTTTTCAAAAGATCTTAGAAAAAACATTTGAGTAGGATATTGGTCTATAATTACTTAGTTCATCTTTGGGACCTTTCTTATGGATGGGGACAACAGTTTGCTATGTTTTAGGAGTTGAGAAATTTTACCATTATTGATAGAATTATTAAAGAGTATGGACAAAGTATTTTGTGCAAGTTGGTTTTGCTGGTTTTAATACAGATACTGGGATTTCATGCACATTGCACTTTTTTTGTTTTAAAGAATTAATTACAGTAATTACATCTTGGGGGATAATTATAGGAATTGTCATTGAATGAGGAAAGTCACCTTGAAGAAAGCTGAGAGGGTCTGTGGTGGAAGGTGGTAGACTGTGATCTATTTTAGGCGCAACAGTTGTGTAAAAATTCATTAAAAGCTTGTGCAATTTGTAAAAGGTTCAGAGGTTTTTACCATTATAGATTATGTTATTTGTGGAACTCTTCTTATGGTCATGATTAGAAAGTTGGTGGATTGTTCAGCCTATATTTTACGGGTGTTATTTTACAAATTAGTGAATTGAGCCATATAGTAAGATTTTTTTAGCTTGTCTTATAGTATTATTTAGGATGTTACGGTATTGTTTGTATTGAGCCTCAGTGACAGCACCAATTTATAGTCCTTAAATAGAAATTTTTTGTCCTTATAGAGTTTAGTACTGCCTGCGATATCAAGGATTATTTAATCTTTTTCAGTTATTAATTTAGATTTAAGTGGAAAACAATCACTAAAGCTTTTTTAATATTGTCTAAGAAAATTTTACAGTTGTCATTGACATCGTGCTCATTAAGGAGAGCATTCCAATTGATCATATTGATTTTGAGCAAATTCTTGTTTATTTGTTTGATTTATTACCCTAAACTCAATTTTACTGCAGATTCTTAGATTTAGCAGGAACTTTAACATTAAGAGAAAATTGGTAGATGGTCCGATATTGGGTAATGGATTATACCAGAT
Source organism: Eriocheir sinensis (assembly GCF_024679095.1). NCBI lineage: Eukaryota > Metazoa > Arthropoda > Malacostraca > Decapoda > Varunidae > Eriocheir > Eriocheir sinensis. The sequence continues at coordinate 2,133,502 of NW_026110295.1, read as the reverse complement.
GAGAAAGTGTTGAAAAATTTGTAAAAATATATGATCAAGTAGAGACAGTTCACCTAGATAGAAGCTGTCTGGAAAACGTGTTGGTCTTGAAATGTGTGGGAAGAAATTCATTGTTTGGAGGTTACCCAAGAAAATTGTTAGATTTGGGGTATGGGTAGTATGTTCAACAGCAAATTTATATTTAAATCACCTATAAAATTATTTTTTGTTCGTTACAGTGTTATTTTGTAGTAATGTACATAAGGTGTTTGTAAATTCTTCCACAAATTCATGTTTACTGTGAGGTCTGTATATTGCACAAAGTATGAATGAAAGTGAGTCTGAGGTAATCTTAACAGTATTGATTTCAATATTATCATTAGTTAGTGATAGATCTTGTAATTGTTCTGACTGTATATTATTTGAAATAAAAATGGTGACTCCACCTTGTCATCTGTTGGTCCTGACGAGGTGATGAAGTGATACCCAGGAAGCTGATAAATGTGTTTTGTTAATAGTATTTAGCCAGGTCTCAGTGATTGCCAGGATATCTGGGGTAGTGGAAAGGGTATTAAGGAAGGCTATAATGTTGTCAATGTTCTTTGGGAAGGATCTGGAATTTATATGTACAATATTTAATTTATTTGAGTTATGGTTAGATAATTTGTTGTATGCATCAAGATCAAAATAGTTTGAAACAGCGTTAAGATCAGTGTGTCCATGGAGATGATTAATGATTTCAAGAGCTATGTCATTAGTGTCCTCAGTGTGTGGGTGAGTATTATCATCAAACAATGTGTCATATAGGTGGATCATGGAAAGGAATTTACTTTGGGAAGAAAAAAAAAAAGAAAAAAAAAGAAAGAAAGAAAAAAAAATCTATATATAATAATAAATATGAAGTGCAGCATTCTAGCGCTGCGCCCAGTGAGTGTCTAATAATGAGTTGAAGAATAATACGGTAGTGGCATGGAGACTAAAGTAAAGTAGTAATAGTATTAAAGTGGTAATAGTAGTAGTGAGGTAATAGTTCTTAGAGTTAGGTAATAGTAGTAGTAGTGATGTAATAATAGTAGTAGTGAGGTAATTAATAATGTAGTAGTAGTAGTAAAGGAATAGTAGTAGTAAATAGTGATAGTAGTAGTGGGTGAGGGGTGAAGTAGTAGTGAGTAGTAAAGATGAGTAGTAGTAGTAGTAAAGGAATTAGTGGTAGTAGTAATCTAAGGGGTAGTAGTAGTAGTAAGGGGAGTAGTAGTAGTAGTAAAGGGAGTAGTAGTAGTAGTGAGGGAATTAGTAGTAGTGAAGTAGTAAGGAGTGAAATTAGTATTAATGTAAGAATTGTAGTAGTAGTAGTAAGGGAGTAGTAGTATGATGAAGTGAGGAATAGTAGTAGTGAGTAGGGGTGGTAGTAGTGGTAAGGGAGTAGTAGAATAGTGAGTAGTAAAAGGAATAGTAGTAGTAGTAGTGAGAATAGTAGTAGTAGTAAAGGGTAATTAGTGGTAGTAGTAGTAAAGGAATTAGTAAATGGTAGTAGTGAGGATGTAGTAGTATTAAGGGAGTAGTAGTAGTGAGTAAGAGGGAGTAGTAGTAGTAGTAAAGGAGTAGTAGTAGTGGTAATGAATGGTAGTAGTGGTGGTAGTGGGGATAGTGGTAGTGATGAGGAATTGAGTGGTGATGAAGTAGGGGATGAAAGTGGTGGTGGTGAGGGATTGGTGGTGGTGAAGTGTGTAAGGAATTGGTGTTGGTGGTGAGTGAGGGTGGTGGTACGGTGAGTGGTGGGGTGGTGGTGGTGGTGGTAGGGGTGGTGGTGGTGAGTGAGGGATTGGTGGTGGTGGTGAGATTGAAGTGGGGATGGTGGTGGTAGGGGTGGTGGTGGTGGTGGTGGGGTTGGTGAGTGGTGGTGGTGGGGATGAAAGTGGTGGTGGTGGTGAGGGTTTGGTAGTGGTGGTGGTAAGGGGATGGTGGTGGTGGTGATATGGTGGTGGTGAGTGATAGTTGGTGGTAGTAAAGAATGGTGGTGGTGGTAATGTGGGGATGGTGGTGGTAGTGGGGATAGTGAATAGTAGTGGTGAGTAGTAAAGTAGATAAAGTGGTGAATAGTAGTGGTAGTAGGAATGATAGTAGTAGTAATTAGGGAATAGTAGTAGTAGTAAAGGAATAGTAGTAGTAGTAAAGGAATAGTAGTAGTAGTAAAGGAATTAGTAGTAGTAGTAGTAAAGGAATAGTAGTAGTGAGTAAAGGGAATAGTAGTAGTAGTAAAGGGATAGTAGTGATGAGTGATGAGGAATAGTGGATAGTAGTGAAGAGATAGTAGTGGTGGTAAGGGGAGTATTGATGATGATGAGAGATAGTAGTGATGAAGTAAGGAATAGTAGTAGTAGTAAAGGGAATGATAGTGAAGTAGTAGTAAGGGTAGTAATGAAGTAGCTGAAGTAAAGGAATAGTAGTAGTAAGGGGAGTAGTAGTGACAAGGAATAGTAGTAATGGTAAAGGAATAGTAGTAGTAGTAAAGGAATAGTATTAGTGAATAGTAAAGAATAGTAGTAGTAAATGCAAGGGAGTAGTAGTAGTAGTAAAAGGAATAATTAGATAGTAAGAATTAGTAGTAGTAGTAAAGGAATAGTAATAGTAAGTAGTAAAAGGAATAGTAGTAGTAGTAAAGGAATAATAGTAGTAATGAAAGAATAAGTAGTAGTATGAGGGAATGATGATGATGAAATGAAAGGAATAGTCGTAGTGAGTAAAAGGGTTGAGTAGTAAGTAGTGAGTAGGGGTGGTGGTAATTAGGGACTGGTGAGTGGTGATAGTAAAAGGAATTGGTAGTAAGTAGAGGAATAGTAGTGAGTAAAAGGAATTAAATGAAAGTTGGTTAAAATAGTCGTGGTAGTGATCAAGGGATGGACGGTGATTGAGGTGGTGAGTAGTGGTAGTGGGATGAGTGATGATGATGGGGGATGGTGGTGGTGGGGATGGTGGGGTGGTGGTGGCGGTGATGGTGGTGGTGGTGGTGGGGATGGTGGTGGTGGGGGCGGTGGATGGTGAGGAGTGGTGGCGGTGGCGGTGTGGTGGTGTTCAGTGGTGGTGGTGGTGGTGGTGTGGGGATTGAGGTGGTGGCGGTGGTGGTGGTGGTGAGTGTGGGCCGGTGGTGGTGAGTGGTGGCGGGTGTGGTGGTGGTGTTGTTGGTTGCATGTGGTGATGATGATGGTGGTATTGGTGGTGGTGGTGGTAGTGATGGTTGATTGTTGGTGTTGAAGTGGCTGTGTCGGTGGTGGTGGTGGTGTTGCTGGGCGGTGGTGGGGCGGTGGTGGTGGTGGTGGTGGTGGTGGTGGTGTGGTGGTGGTGAGCAGTGGGGTTGGTGTGGTGGTGGTGGTGGTGGTGGTGGTGGTGGTGGTGGTGGCTGGTGGTGGTGGTGGTGGTGGTGAGATGAGTGGGTTGATTTGGTGGTGTGTGTGTGGAGGTGGTGGTGAGAGATGGTGGTGAATGATGGTGGAAGTTGGTGATGATGATGATAGTAATGATGGAGATAGTGGTGTAGTAAAATGAGTAATGAGTGAGTAAGTGGTATTAATAATAGTAGTTTACAGTAATAATGGTGTTATCGGGTAATAATGTAATAATAGATGATAAAAGGTTAATCAGTCATAGTAAAAAGCTACATAATAAGATAATTGATAAAAGTCATTACCATTACCATTTTATGCCACTTACGGTACTAAGTAAGTGATAGTAATAATTGTAATAGAAAGTAATACATTATATAATAAGTAATAATAATAGTAATAATAATAGTTGTTACCCGTAGTAAATAATTGGGCTGTAATACGTATAAATACAATCAAGATTAGTGGCAAAACTAGTAGGTTACATTTATGTATAGAAGTAATGGTAATGGTAGTAGTATATTAGGAGGTTAACAATATATAAGTAGGATAACAGCAATGGTAACAACAGCAATGTGGTTTATAGAAATGAAATTTTGTGTTAATAATAAGGATAATAAGATTTATCAATGATAATATTAATGATAATACAACTAATACAATCTTCATAACACTAATAATATTAATAATTAATACCAATAATGATATTAATAACGATTAGTGCCAGTAATAATCTTAATAACACTAATAATATTATCAATAATACCAATAATGATATTAATACCACTGAATTACCGTTAGTAATAATAGTAATAACAATAATAATGATAATAATAACATTAATAATACTGATAATAATAATAATAATAATAATAATAATAAAAATAATAATAATAATAATAGTAATCTTAGTACATAAATGAAACTAAAGTACCTCAAATATCAATAATAATAATAATAATAATAACATCAATAATATCAATAATAATAGGAAGTAATCATAATATTGATAATAATAATACTTAATAATAATAATAGTACTAATAAATTACTACTAATAAGAATGAGTAATAGTGCATATCTTATTTCATAACACTTACAATGAAAATAGCACAATAATGTTAATAATAATATGGCTTTAATAATCATATTAGTGAAGATGATAATAGGTAATAATATAATAATATTAATAATAATAATGTATTAATAATAATAACAATGATACTAAATAATTTAGGATGACTGTTTGGTAGTTCTTAGTTGCACCATTATTAGTTATTACTGCTTTAATATTAATGGCCTGTAGCTGTGTAGCGGTCGTGGATGTTTTAACAAAGGTTATTGTTTTAAGTTGTACTAGCAGTTATAATTTTTAATTATAAATGTAGAAAGAAGATGTAGTAGTATTAGTAGTAGGAGTAGGAGTGGAGGTTATAGTAGACATAGTAATGGTAGTAGTAGTAGTAGTAGGAGTGGAGGTTATAGTAGACATAGTAATAGTAGTAGTGGTAGTAGTAGGAGTAGGAGTGGAGGTTATAGTAGACATAGTAATAGTAGTAGTAGTAGTAGTTGTAGTAGGAGTGGAGGTTATAGTAGACATAGTAATAGTAGTAGTGGTAGTGGAACAAGTTTTTTTGTTTTTTTTTGTTGCTACTGGCAGTGTTGGTGTAAGTGGTGGTCAGAGAGTACTTATTGATATTGTAGTTGTTGTGGTAGTTGTGGCTGAAGTAGTAGCAGCAGTCGAAGTGGTAGCAGCCGTAGGTTGACTGTAGCCTAGTCGGAGGAGGCGATTTCCCGGTACGTGTCCAGCATCACGGGGTACTTCTCCAGGAAAGCCACCAAGGTTTGTTCGTCGACAATTGTGTGCCGTACTGTGGGTTTTTGAGTTTTATGATGATCTTTCCATCCTTTGTATGGCACTGTTGAATTTTTGTCTGTGGACTTTCCTCACTGCTAGCACCTTTTTCAGGATGTTGTATCTTCTTGGGGTCAAGCTCTCGTTGATGTAGAGATTTGGTTTTAGGTTTATGCAGGCCCCCACAAGGTCATATTTCAGGGACCTGTTCACCAATTTGACGATGATGGGCCTGTTTCTGTTTTGTTGAACGGGCCCGAGCCTGTGTGCCACACTTATGTCTTCTTCTTTGACATTTATTTTCAGCTGGTCTTTGAAGGTGGACACCACGAGACTTTTGGCGTTTTCAGGTGCCGTTTCTGGGGGAAGTGCGGGACCACTAACAACCACTGTGTCGTTTCGCTCATATTGTTCGATGCTGTCAATATGTGTTTCAAAGCTGTGTAGTTTGTGTTTCAGGTCATTCACTTCAATTTCCAGGTTGGAGATTACTGTGTCTTTCTTCATCATTTCTTCTTTTATTATTTCTAATTCTGTTTTGAATTGCTTTGTGATGATCACTTTTAGAATTTTGACCAGCGCCTTTGATTCTTCCGAGAGGCCAGCCATCATGTCACCTAGTTCACTGTCCACAAGGTTGGGTTGGACACCAGCGGCAGATGCTGTAGCGGAACGGCTCGTTGGGGTTTGATTCGGTGTTGTTTGTGAGTTGGTCCGTAGTTGTCTGAGACCTTGAGCCGCTCCTCGTCTGGTATTGGCCATGGTAGTGGAATACACACACACTGCTAATGATGGAGTTGCTGTAGTGTTTCACTGGTGTTGTTTGAGTGTTCACTCAACTGTTTTTTCTTGTTACTGCTTAGTTTGTTGACTTCACTACAATCACATGCAGGCACTTGGTACTTTGTATCTGATGACCTCTGGCAACATTCAGTTAATCACTGTAATAGTCACTGTCTATATCATATTTCTTTGTTCACTATAAAAATAGTCTTGTGCTAGATCATTGTTCTGTTCACCGGTGCAGCTGTCCAGAGCACCGGGAATGAAGGAAGCTAGGTGAGCGTCTTGTCTCCTCTCGATCAGGCGAGGAACGAAGTGAGGGAGAGGTGAGGGAGAGGTGATGGAAGGGGCCAGGAGGGAGAGGTGATGGAAGGGGGCAGGAGGGAGAGGTGATGGAAGGGGGCAGGAGGGAGAGGTGATGGGAGGGGGCAGGAGGGAGAGATGATGGAATGGGGCAGGAGGGAGAGGTGATGGAAGGGGACAGGAGGAGAGGTGATGGAAGGGGCAGGAGGGAGAGGTGATGGGAGGGGCAGGAGGGAGAGGTGATGGAAGAAGGGCAGGAGGAGAGGTCATGGAAGGGGCAGGAGGGAGAGGTGATGGGAGGGCAGGAGGGAGGAGAGGTCATGGAAGGGGGCAGTAGTGAGAGGTGATGGAAGGGGGCAGGAGGGAGAGGTGATGGAAGGGTGCAGGAGTGAGGGGTGATGGAAGGGGGGCAGAGGAGAGAGGTGATGGAAGAGGAGCAGGAGGGAGATATGATGGAAGGGGGCAGGAGGGAGTGGTGATGGAAGGGGGCAGGAGGGAGAGGTGATGGAAGGGGGCAGGAGGGAGAGGTGATGGAAGGGGCCGTGAGGGAGAGGTGATGGAAGGGGGCGGGAGAGAGAGGTGATGGAAGGGGCCAGGAGGGAGATGATGGAAGGGGCAGGAGGAGAGGTGATGGAAGGGGCAGGAGGAGAGGTGATGGAAGGGGCAGGAGGGAGAGGTGATGGAAGGGGGCAGAGGGAGAGGTGATGGAAGGGGCCATGAGGAGAGGTGATGGAAGGGCCAGGAGGGAGAGGTGATGGAAGGAAAGGGACAAGGAGGGGAAGGTGATGGAAGGGGCCAGGAGGGGGAGGTGATGGAAGGGGCCAGGAGGGAGAGGTGATGGAAGGGGCCAGGAGGGAGGGGTGATGGAAGGGGGCAGGAGCGCGAGGTGATGGAAGGGGCCAGGAGGGAGAGGCAGGAGGAGAGGTGATGGAAGGGCCAGGGGGTGAGAGGTGATGGAAGGGGGCAGGTGGGAGAGGTGATGGAAGGGGCCAGGAGGGAGAGGTGATGGAAGGGGGCAGGAGGGAGAGGTGATGGAAGGGACCAGGAGGGAGAGGTTATGAGATGGAAGGGGCCAGGAGGGAGAGGTGATGGAAGGGGCCAGGAGGGAGAGGTGATGGAAGGGGCCAGGAGGGATGTTGCCTCTCTTTTTATCTTCTATCGGTATTTTTCACTGACTGCTCTTCTGAACTTGCTAACTACATGCTTCCTCTCTCCATGGCCCGATGTACTCAACTTTCTACTCATGCTCATACTGTCCAAACCCTTATGCAAGAGATTAACCAGCATCGTCACTCTTTCATCCCTTACACTGGTAAACTCTGGAACAGTCTTCCTTCGCGTGTGTTTCCTCCTGCCTATGACTTGACCTCCTTCAATAAGAATGTATCAAGACACCTCTCCATCCAAAATTGACCTCTCTTTCGGCCACTCGATACTTTCTTCTGTTGTGGGAGCGGCAGGGAGCGGCCTTTTTCCCTCTCCTCTCCTTGTGTTGCCCTTGAGGCGGCTCTTTTCTCGGAAAAAGTAGTTTGGAGAAAATACTTTTTTCCTAGCATTTTATCTTGCATTAGGGAAGAAATAGAATGTGAAATAAAATACAGTAAACCAAGTTTTCAAGGTGATTTTAAAAGAATATATATATATATATATATATATATATATATATATATATATATATATATATATATATATATATATATATATATATATATATATATATATATATACACACACACACACACACACAACACAAACACACACACCCACACAGACATATATATATATATATATATATATATATATATATATATATATATATATATATATATATATATATATACACACACACACACACACACAATATATATAGTATATATATATATATATATATATATATATATATATATATATATATATATATATATATATATATATATATATATATATATATATATCACCATCCACGGAAGCAGGCGGCGTAGATCCCAGAACAACCACACGGGTACCAGCAGCAGCTGGGCGTTATCGCGATAAGTTCTCATCATACTTTAATGCTGATAACAAAATCTGGTTATCGGCCATCTGCTACTTATGTTAAATATATATCGGTATCTTCGTTACTTTTGTAAACCAAACTGGCGATAATCGCTACTTTTTTCCGACTCAGAAAAAAAACATCTCCTCCCTACATGTGGGCTCGGAGGCTACCGGTGTTGTATGAAAAACTTCGGCATGTATGAAATATCTTCGGTGAAGATATTTCATACTTTGATCATTACCATTAAAACATAGGTTATTTTATTTTATGTAAGACTCAAAATCAATATATCAAAAAGAAAAAATCATTTAACTTGCCCCCCAATTATTATTCACTTCCTCAAATTTGATATTCCATATTCGTTTAAGAGCATGCCAGCAGTATTAGAATTGAAGGCACCCAGTGTTGTGTTATTTGGTGTCCCATCGTCAAATGTTGGCGCTTTTGTTTACAAATACTGGTCTCTCGTAGAACTACGCATGTTCAGACCAGTAAGTGTAGTTTATAGAGTCTCACAAAGCTTTTTAACACATTAAGACATACAGTACCACCATCCTCGCTGTTTTCTAAAACGGCACTCTGTACATATAAATACAACTCGCACAGAAAGTGTCGTTCTAGAAACAGCGGGATGGTGGGAAGTGCTACTAAGTCTGATTCAGCCTAACCAGCAACTCTTAAGTACGGTTAAAAAGCTTTGTGAGACCTCTGAAGCAGGTCTACGCTTGCTGGTCTGAGTATGCACAGTTCACGAGAGACCAGTGTTAACAGTAACCTATACAGTCCAAACTGTTTCTAGTATTACCCAAATCCATAGGTACGTGTCAACTTGTGGTTTCAGGTTTTGCAGGCTTTCTAAAATACAATGTGGTGAATTCATCTATGTTTTTATTATGGAAATAATATAGTATCATTTTTTCGCCTATCGGACTTATCGCTATAGAATTGGTAAGTTATATCAGGTATCGGTTATCAGTTATCGCCTATATTTGTGTTTCAGTTAGCGAATATCGGTTATCATGGTAGTTTTATTAACAGACTTATCGGTTATCGGAATAGGTTTTCTGTTATCGTGCCCCTTTGCAGAACGATCCCTCATTAACAGCCCTCAGAACGCCGAGGAAGGAGGTACGAGCAGGGCACAAAGTGCACGTTCAGCACTAATTTCTGGTGTAATGACAGGAGTCCTCACAGTACAGCAACTCCAAGGGCACCAGAACGAAGTTAATCTGAGCGCACAGAGGCACGACAGACTCGCACGCTCACGAACGGGGCATTCAGCTGAACCCCGCCAGCCCCGACACGCGTCTTACTCACACTGGCCTCCCACTCGACACCCCTTCAACCAGGGAGACTATAGAACAGGAGAGAACCTCTATGGAAGACCAGTGGGCGGGTGTTGGTGTATGTCGGTTGCAACAGATGGCGCAAGGGCAGCGTTGTTTACATCAGGAGGAGCCTCCCCTCCAGACACCAACTGACCCCAGTACCCATCCAGCAGTCTTGCTACATGGATCAAGCAGCAATGTTCTTACTTTTTTCTTCAGTCTGGTTATTTTCACATTTTTAAAATAAAAAATAAAGGTAGATAAATATTAAAATGAACAGTACGAGGAACTATATATACTGTATATTTACTGAGTAGATATAGCCTGACTGCATGTCTTGAGTAGTACTATTGTTATATTATTGTATACCTGATTATATTACTTTCTCTGCGTAGTTAGATGTGTTTTATGTTTAACCTGCTGTATGCACATACTGGAACAGACCAAGGAATTGTAGCCCTACTGCCGTTCTTTAAAACAGCAGTCATGTTTTCTTCCAAACTCATTGTTTACTTTGTACGCATGACTTCCATCAGTAATGATGATATACCATTGAGTCATTAGTTTGTAGGGAAAGAGTGGGTGGATATAATTATCTTGATTTAACCTACTGTTTATTATAACGCTATTCGCAGCAATATCTTTCTCTGCTCCGATTGCAACGCTGCCTCGTTCAAAATCATACTTACCGCCGCAGCCGCCACGTTTACCAACCAGACACTCAAATCATAATATCCCCTTGTGTGGTGATAACAGACACAACCTGGTGTGAAACTACATTTATTACGGAAGGATGCCAGCCGGGGTAAATGATATATATAACTAATGACAATCGAGATAAGGTTTTCTGTTATCGTGCCCAGCTATGGGCACCGGTCACCGACAACGGCCCACTCAGAACGCCGAGGGAAGGAGGTACGAGGAAGGGCACAAATGATACACGTTCAACACTAATTTATAGTGTAATGAAAGGGTCCTCACAGTACAAAGCAACTCCCAAGGGCACAGAACAGTGCTAATCAGGCACACAGAGGGGGCACGACAGACTCCTGCACACTGGCTCACGAACGGGGCATTCAGCTGAACCCCGCCAGCCCCTGACACGCGTCTTGCTCACACTGGCCTCCCGCCTCTCCGACACCTTCAACCAAGGAGAGACTATAGAACAGGAGAGGGGCCTTCGGCGTGGGAGACCGGGCGGGTGTTGGTGTATGTCGGTTGCAACAGATGGCGCAGGAGCAGCAAGTTGCTATACATCCAGGAGAACCCCCTCCCCTCCAGACACCAACCCCCAACCCCCAGTACCCATCAGCAGTGTTGTTACATGGGATCAAGCAAAATGTTGCCATACTTTTTTCTTCAGTCTGGTTATTTCCCATTTTAAATAAAAAATAAAAGGTAGATAAATATTTAAAATGAACAGTAGGAACTATATACTGTATATATTTATTTAGGTAGATATAGCCTGACTGCATGTCATGAGTAATGCTATTATTGTTATATTATTATACCGCAATTATATTACTTTCTGCATGTGTGGTTAGATGTGTTTTATGTGCTTAACCTTTCTGTATACATACGCCTCGAACGAACCAAGGAATTGTAGCCTCTACTCGCCGTTCTTAAAACTATGTGACTACTAGTTTTTCTTCCAAACTCATTGTTTTAGCACGCACGCTGACTTCCACTTTCAGTAATGATGATATATATACATTGGAGTCATTGGTTTGTAGGGGGAAAGAGTATGTGGATATAATTATCTTGGTCTAACTCTACTGTTTATTATAACGCTATTCGCAGCAATATCTTCTCTGCTCCGATTGCAACGCTGCTCCTCGTTCAAAAAATCATAACACTGCCGCGGGCTGCCACGTTTACCAGCCGGAGCCTCAAATCATGTCCCCTGTGGTGATAACGAGGACACAGCCTGGTGTGAAGCCACATTTATTACGGAAGGATGCCAGCCGGGTAAGTGGATATATATAACTAATGATAATGTGGAAATTCTAATCATTTTCACGCTGACAGCTGTTCTGAACTTGCTAACTGCATGCCTCCCTCCTCCCGCGGCAAGAGGCCGAATGGCTCACACACGGCAGCTCAAGATTCCTCCCCATTACCACCTGTCAGCCTCGTCCATGAAGCTATCCAGTTCACTCTAAAACAAGTTATCGTCCGCACTCACTATGTGATTGCTGAGTCTATTCCATTCCCCCACCACCTCATTACTAAACCAATGCCTGCCCATTTCTCCTAAATCTATACTTTTCTAATTTAAGTCAATTACTGCATGTTCTATCTTGCCAAACATCTTATGCAAAAGTTAACCAGCATCTCCACTCTTTCATCCCTTACACTGATAAGCTCTGGAACAGCCTTCCATCGTCTGCATTTCCTCCTGCCTATAATTTGACCTTCAAGAAGAGTGTATCAAGACTCTACTTTTGTCTGTTTGGGAGTGGTGAGTAGTGGGGCTTTTTTTTCTAGTACGCTTTGTTGCCTTTGAGCTGTCTCCTTTGTTTAAAGAAAATAATAATTAAATAAATGGAAGTTACGCCAATGCTTCCAACACATTTTGGTGACATATCTACAAGTGTCTGGTGACTGTAAGTATCTCAGCAACCTGCATGCATCTATTCCATTCTATCATGGCATGGAGCAAGCTTCTCACATAACACTCAGACAGAGACAGTTTAATTATGGTTATATCAGACTCAGTTTATTGCTCAGTCTATTAGATGCAGTGCTGTTAATATTGTTAGTGGTAGTATTAGTACAGTTAATGTATTTATTTTAATTAATTTATCAATATTTATTTATCATATTCTAAGTGTTTGAAAATTCCAATACTAGTATTAAGATAAACAAAAATATCAGAAATATATTTATACTCATTAATTATTATTGCTTTTCTTATTATTACTTCCTTCAATGTCGGCACTTTGACATCTAGTGCTTCCGTCTAGCAGCCAAAATTGTGGTCTTCTGAATGTGTATGGCTTAAGTCTTCATTGGTGTAACTAGGTATATAACATAAAAATCTGCATCTCTCTCCCTTCTCACCCAGTTGTCACCGTACATACTTTCAGTATCCAAAGAATTTCAATTTACATCTTGTAATCACTCAACTAATGCAGTGCAATCCTCATCTCTGTATTTTACTGTGGACATACTCTTCCTTCCATGTTCCACTGTCGTATGTTATTCCATCTAACACCACCACATCCCAACAGATCCGAACACGTCCGATATCATCCAAGAGAATTGGTAGCTGAAGGGGAGAGCTAAGGTGAAGACATTTAGCCACCCCTGAAGTACATGCCAGCATTCAACCCTCTTGGTGAGCTGCAGGAATGTGGTCCCCATTGCAGTGCACCAGCTCCATGTACTGATTTTGGTATGAATACTTCATCTAGTGTTTGTTGATTGTTGTGTTATTAATCTAATTATGACTTCACAAAATAGACTGTGCAAGTCACTTAACACATGCCCTGCTCAACATCACTTTTAAGTTGTAGAATTCTTCATATGGATGCTGATTTATGTATCCTGAAATGATTGGATATTGATTGTCTTAACATTTTTTTTGTCCATGATCACTGGAGCCATGTTACGGTATGTCTTTGTGTGCAGATCCAGGAAATTAGTTTTTGGGAGGACGTCAGACTTTTTGCGGGTGGAAGGAGCATTAGCATTACCGATTAGCCATTCTCGGCAGTCCTGGTCTTGAAAAACTGGTGGACTGACCTACATCAATGGGTATAACGGCCTGGACTTTGTGCCAAAGCATTGTTTTAGCTGCAGCGCTTTTGAGCTAGTTTTCCTGTATCACTCAGGAACATTGGGGGCTCAGTGTGCCCCATTTGGATCCACCAATGTAGCTATGTCTTATAATATATCTATCCTTTACAGTCTGATGGTGCATCCTTCTAGGTTGTCAAGTTTTAGTAGCTACTCATGAGAAGTATTCCTTATAATGATCATTGATTTCCAGATGCTTTGCACTAAAAAAAGTGTCGTGTAACCTGCCGCAAATAATAATCAGCTGTAGTCAACCCTTGATTTAAAGAACCAATATGGAGGAAAGGGGTGATGTTATATCTAAAAAATCTTTACATCTGAAGTATCCAACCTTTTGTGTATAATAAACCTTGTTTGTTACATGAACTTAAAAGTTCACAATTTCCGTACATGATTCTTTTTTCCTTGTATTTGATGATTAATCCTGACATGTATTTCCATTATCAGTAGGTAATATATAGTAACAAGACAATAATACACATTATAACAATGTATATATTATGGCCCAACGAGTGCATGAGATCATTTACCTCATCAGTGACGCCAAGTCCGGGAGTCCTTCCCTAAATTCTTTGCCCAAATTTGTGACACCAAGTATAATAACTAGTTTTAGCGACCATTTGCATTCATTTTTCACTTTGATTAAAAAATTGCCTCTCAACAGGGTGTGAACATGATGGGGTTGGAGGAAACTCGACTCGGCCATCAAGCTCACCTCTTGTTCTCAGTGATAATTTATCCTCTTTAGTTACTATTCCATGTTGCTTTAATCACAACTAATGTGTTGGAAACATTACAGCTTAATAACATACCTCACACCTCTGCATACAAATTGAGTTCAATATTTAACTGTTACATCAGTAGGCTTCATATCTTAAAAAAAAGGTATGTAAAAAGGTTGACATTTTGAATGATATATTTAAACTCTTTAATATGTTTCTATGGCTGTAGTACCGTTACGATTAGTCGAGTTATCAGCATATGGGTCTTATGTTTTTGATAGCATAGGTTCAAATTTTGCCATAGGCTGGCAATTGATAGTAACAGTAGTGTCCACAGATACCTGCCTGTTTCTTGTTTATCCTGTTCCACTTTAAACCATGATTGGCCAATCTTTGAAGAGGTAGCATAACCTTGAAGTGCCACTAACAAACCTCTGTCCATTCTTCTGATGTGATCCTTTTTTTTTTTTTTTTTTTTTTCCACCCACCTATAGCGCTGGTAGGTTTTCTTCAGGGGCCTGGCGGTCGGCCCAGGCCCGTCATGATGCAGGCAATTTTTTTTATAGTGGTGCCATTTAGTATTGGCTCATGCTGCCGCCCAGAACTCATTTTGATTCACTTGGATGGTTTAGCAGGGCTTAGGTATGACTAATATTGCAGAAACAGGGAATTTTATATTTTTAGTGTGGCAACACATTGACAAATGTTTTAGTATGGACTGAACATCAAAGATATATATGGTAAATGGGTGCTTGTAGATCTTGACATTATATCTGTCAAGAGTCTCCAGTTGTATCCTCTCCCCCATCTCTCCTGAAAATATTACTCTTGTCAGGCAATCTAAGTGAAGCCTTCCATCGAAGCTGGCGTGCAGACATAATGTCAGTGCTTAGATTCACTGTCCTTATAGCACTGAAAAATAATGCAATTGCATGCACATATTTTATTATTTAGAATTGTGATTAATTGTGATTAAATATTTTTCATGTATTTTCAGACATGAAAAGTGAAAATTGCTGCACACAACAGTCTACCGTCTGCACTGGGAGGCAAGGCAGCCAAAGCCCAGGTTGTTACAACTCCTGGGCAGTTTTTTGCCCAGAGCCAGCAATTTTTAGATCCAATAGGGATGGATTTTTTCTGAGGTCAGGTTCAACATGCTGCAAGATGCCAAGATCTGCCTAGTAGGAGATATGGGTTACAAGAGGAGGTTTGCTCTGGCCTTATACTATCAAAGTCCAAATACTAATAGATTTCTGAGCACAGTATTTCACCTGCCTTCAGTTTCAACACTTCACTCATGACTCAGGGGTATTTCAGTACATGTTGGCTGGAGCAAACAGACTCTGACAGCCCTGCAGCAAAGAGCACAGGCTTTGTCAAAAGAAGAGAAACTTCGTGGGATTTGCCATTATTTAGTATTACTCTTGCTACGCCAAGAATTTTTTCCCATATACTTTGCCAAATATTGCAAGTAATGCACCATTGTTGGTCTTGCCTGTTATAAATCAGATCTTGTTCAATTAACAAGCTTTGGGTGTCTGCCACTTTCCAGTTGTAATGCAAGGAACCATTTATCTTCCCTGCTAGATATCACATGTAATGCATCATTGTTGGTTTTGCCTGTTATAAATCAGATCTTGTTCAGTTAAAAAGCTTTAGGTGTCTGCCACTTTCCAATTGTAATGCAAGGAATCCCCTGCCAGATATCGCATGTAATGCACCATTGTTGGTTTTGCCTGTTATATATCATATCTTGTTCAGCTCACAAGCTTTGAATATCTGCCATTGTTTATTTCAGGTGTACTGCTTGGAAGCATTTGT
Source organism: Eriocheir sinensis (assembly GCF_024679095.1). Classification (NCBI taxonomy): domain Eukaryota; kingdom Metazoa; phylum Arthropoda; class Malacostraca; order Decapoda; family Varunidae; genus Eriocheir; species Eriocheir sinensis. The sequence goes on along the minus strand of NW_026110295.1, from coordinate 2,117,489 downwards.
CCTCTTCCCTACCCAACAGTATGCAATGCTTTATTGTGGATTTTGCCTTTTATATTTAATCTTGTTCAGGTAGCAAGCTTTTGGTGTCTGCCTTACCTAATAATATGCTGCAGTGACACTTGGCATGGTTTCATAATGTGAAATACAGCATGTAATTTCATCACACTAAGTGTCTATCATCACGTGTCTGGCATCATTAATGTGGCTTCCAGGAGTAATCTTGTTTGTATTACAGCATGCAATGTTTTTTTCTGCTTTATATGATATACATCATCACATAGGTATGATTTACAAAATGTAATGGCAGTTGATATTCTTGACTAATGCCTCATAAACCTTGTGAAAATTAATGCTTTTTTTGAGGGGTGGGGGGGGGGGCGCGACAGTGGTTTGTTTGGTTGGCCAGTTCAAGGAGTTCCATATCAAATGATTTTATTACATCCAACTTTAATGTGTGCTAAAAACATATATTTTATTACATCCAACTTTAATGTGCTAAAACATATATTTTATTACATCCAACTTTAATGTGTGCTTCCTGCAATAAATGCTACATGTTTACTGATGTACCCTATGAAATACATATCACTCTCTGCCCTGTAATTTAATTGGTGTGTCACATACTGCAGCATAACTTTCCTGCTATTTTCTTACACTATGAGTTGCCTAATTTTGTCTCATTTGCTTTTATCATATGTGCCTCCGCTGCATAGTTGTGCCTACTGAGCTTAATATCTTCATGACCCTGACACCAAGGTCAGAGCTTGTGAGATCATACCGTGTCCTACATTCCGTTTTCACCTCCAGGCTTGGCTGTCTCCCAGGACCACCAAGTTATTGCATTCCATTTAAAACAACTCATGTGTTACCTTCTTAATGTCATCCATCATGTATTTCAGCATGTTTTATGGTGCTTTGCTCTTATATTGATGTGCCTTGCAACATTTTTATACAGTTTTCATTGTATATAACGCACCATTGTTGGTTTTGCCTGTTATAAATCGGGTCATGTTCAGTTAACAAGCTTTGAGTGTCTCCTATTGTTATTTCAGTTGTAATGCTTAGAAGCTTTTGGTCTCTGCCCTGTCAAGCAATATGCAGTGCTTGCCATTATCTGGCACTTGTACAGTTAGTATGATATTTTTACTCAGCTAAGAGTATTTTGTAAAAGGTAAAGGTAAGGCTGGGGGCATACGCTGTAGCAGCGTGTAGCCTCGGTGCTCATCTCTGTAACATTAGCCCTTGAGCCTGTGGTGTTAGGGAACCCATTACCCTGGGACACAGGACCAGTGTGACATCCGGGTTACCACAGTTGCAAAGTCATTATAGTAATCTAGCATGCATTGAATGTTGTATGCTTTGCTTGTATTTAAAGCACTGGATATGTTTGCTACACACACAAACATATATATATATATATATATATATATATATATATATATATATATATATATATATATATATATATATATATATATATATATATATATATATATATATATATATATAAATACATATATATATATATATATATATATATATATATATATATAGTTCCTACTGTTCATTTTAATATTTAGCTCCCTATATATTTTATTTTATTTTGAATGAGAAATAACTAGACTGAAGAAAAAAAAGGAGCAACATTTGCTGCTTGATCCCACGTAGCAACACTGCTGATGGGTACTGGGGGCTGGGGGCTGGTGTCTGGAGGGGGTCTCCTGGATGTAAACAACGCTGGTCCTGCGCCATCTGTTGCAACTGACATACACCAACACCCGCCCACGGTCTCCCATAGAGGCCCCCTCTCCTGTTCTATGGTCTCCTTGCCTTCAACTGTCCCTCAGCGCCTCTCGCTCGCAACTCCCCTCTGTCGCTCTCGTCCCAACACGTTGAGTTGCACCATTAAGCTAATATTGCATCATGCTACGATTTCATCGCATTACATGCAATCACACACATACAGCATTCCTAATAATATATATATATATATATATATATATATATATAAATACATATATATATATATATATATATATATATATATATATATATATATATATATATATATATATATATATATATATGTTATTTCTGTTTTTTTGGTTATATTTCAATTTTTATTTCTGTTATTTAGTTTCGTGTATTTGTTTGATTTATTTTGTTATAAGTTTTATCGTTTTTTGCTTTTTTAATTTTCATTTAAAAAATTTCTAATTATTTTTTATTAATGTTTTTCTTGTTTTATTTAATTATTAATTATTTCTTTCGTTTTATTTCTGTTTGATTTCGTTTGTGAGAGAAGAAGCGAAGGAAAAATGGAGGAGAAAAAGTTTATTATTATTGCCATTTTCTCCTATTTCCAGACCATCGCCGGGGCTGTCACTACCCGTGGAAATACTTGAAAGCTTGAACTATGCATCGCCACCCTGGAAATGCCTGCAAATAGTCTGGAAATAGGAGAAATATGGCTTTGAAATGGGATGTTATTGTTGCCATCCCTCCTAATGCATTCCCTATGGGTCAAGATGTAGGAGAAAAAACCTTATTATTATTGGTATTTTCTCCTATTTCCAGACCATCGGCGGGGTTGTGACTACCCATGGAAATAGTTAAAGGTTTGAACTATCCATCGCCACCTAGGAAAGGGCTGTAAATAGTCTGATAATACAACTAAAATGAAAATTATATCAAATCTAAAGCCATCAGCTATGCTAAAATATATATACAAACATTCAGCGTTGCAAATTTGCCATTTTCCAGGTCGATGTTTTCGTACAATTTAGCGAGTATTAAAGTCGGCTAATGGGAGCGAGATTTTGTCGTGTATAAGAAATATATGCAATTTGGACTCCCACGTGCACATGTTCCTTGTTCGTTGATACCCGTGAGTAACGGGAAGCATACGCTGGTGGGCCCGGCATGGCAGTCACACTTAGCGGGTTCTTTAAAGTCTTTCCTTCTAACTCTTTCGTTCTTTCTTCGTTTCTTTCGACTTATCTATTCTTTACTTTTTTTCATTCTTCATTCATTCATTCATGCCCTCAGAGTAACGGGATATAAAAAATCAGGCTTGGCAACGCTGACCAAGACCCCAGACCCGAACCATCATGGCGGACAAGGCAGAACCAAATGTTGCACTGCCATCCATCCTGTACGGGGTAAATATAATAAACATCACAAAGACAGACATAAAAAAGTTGCAGAGGATAGAGAATGGGGTGTACAGGAAGATTTTGAGGGCACCAATGTATGCACAGGAAGCAGCACTCAGGGGGGAAATAGGAAGCTCCAGTGTTAAAAACAGGATAAGGGAGGGACAGTGGAAGTACCTAAGGTATGTTCTTGTGGAAGGAAACGATTTGGTGAGAAGGGTGGGAGAGGAGGTGATAGAGAAGAGACAGAGTAGGTGGGTGAAAGACTTGTTGAATGGACTGAGAGCAACAGAGGGGCTGAGTGTGAGTGTGAGGAATGAGACAAATTAGAGTATAAGGCAGAGAATGAGAGAGGTGGATACAAGAGAGTGGAAGAGGCAAATGGATGAGAGAGCAAGCCTTAAGATATATAGAAAATGGAGACTGGAGTTGGAAGGACAAGAGGAGGTATACACCAACAACCAAGCCTCAGAAGTGCTATTCAGATGCAGGACAAACAACATGCAACTAAAAGACAGAAACAGACACCGGCAAGAGGAAACCAAGTGTGACATGTGTGAAGCTGAACACGAAGACCTGCGACACTTCCTGCTCTGGTGCCCGGCCTGTGCAGAGGAAAGAGTAAAGTGCGTGAGGCTGCAACAGTGTTCCCAGTGGAAAAAACTAAAACGTACCATAAAAAATGATCAAAATGTAAAAATGTACCACATGGCTGAAAAAAAGTATCAAAAAAAGTATCAACCGGTAATTTTAAGTAATTTATATTTTACAGTGAGGAAATTACTTAAATATTTTTTTTTTAACTCTTACTCTTACGTCTGGCAGTGATGTAGGGTGTACACAGTCTGCAGTGTCTATTGCAGCATGATGGCTTGTATGATAACAGAGAGAGAGAGAGAGAGAGAGAGAGAGAGAGAGAGAGAGAGAGAGAGAGAGAGAGAGAGAGAGAGAGAGAGAGAGAGAGAGAGAGATTAAAACTTATAATTAAGATAACAAAGACAATGTAGAATTCTAATCTATATGTGGAAAAACAATACATTTGGTATAGATATACAATTTATTACATATCTTACAGAATAATATCTATGCTTTTGATAAATTAACGATCTTATAGCATTCTATGTATAATTCAATGTATAGTGAATGTTGTCCATCATGATGACAATGATATATGAAAGTGCCCCAATATTATCTACCATTTCACAATGCTATCCAGCTCCTTCCTAAATAAAACTGTTTTATTTTTTTAATAAACCGAGAGAGCAGCTCAAAATAACAAACAAAAAACCCCCGCTAATCACTGCTCCCTAACAAGAAAAAGAAGAGTAGTTAGTTACTTGAGCTTAAAATACCGTATCTTCTCTTTAAGCAATTAAAACAATAAGTAAAATATTATTGATTTCCTACTTTTGGTCATTATCACATTTCATTTTCACATTTCTGGATGCATCGGTGAGACGAAAATGTATCATTTTCTTACTAAATTGGTAAAAGTATCAAATTTTTCCTCAATGATAATTTCGTACCACTTTAGCTTAATGTCGTAAAAATGTACCGCTACCGACAAAAAGTATCAAAATGGTACTTTTGTACCGTCACTGGGAACCCTGGGCTGCAACAGCCTTGCGAGGAAGAAGAGGACGACACCATTGGAAAAATTTTATTTGAAAATGAACACACCGAACAAACGAAAACAACAGTACACAAGTTTTGGACAATAAGAGAAAAAAGAATGAAAGAAAAAGGAAAACAATAGACCCAGTCAGTAGACACATCAGGGAGTGCCGTTACAAAGGCAAAACTCCCGACCGACTACTACTACTACTACTACTACTACTACTACTACTACAACATAAATGATACCTCCACCCATGTTTATTTTCCCGACACACAATCATGGAGGGCTCCATAGTTTGGAGGTCATTAGCCCCAACTCTGTTCGCTAATGACTGTGGCATCCAACCATATCACTAATACTACCTGACACTAAATCACCTATCATCTATTACGTCTAGATCCCCCTTTCCTTCCCTACTCAAGTCACTCCCGACCCACCCTAATGTCACTCTCCACCACTGTGGCTTCATAGTCCATATTGGAGATGGTGGTGGCTTTTGGGCCAGAGTGTCTGGTGCCCCTGAGACATAGGATGGCCGACCTGAGCAGGGAGAACGAGAGGCGACACCTCATCCAGGCGACAACGTGGCTCCTTGGCTGTTGCTTCTTTTCTGAGATTAGTTCTGCGAGGCGTGCGTAGAAGCATTGGGCCTGGGACCCATCCCGCCGGATGTGGTGAAGACGAGGGGGGTGAAGCTGCCCTGATCCACATGTTGGATTCTTTCACCGTATGCCCTTGTCTTCTCCTGCTCGTTCCTGTGGTGGGCGGTTTGCAGGGGCAGCTCACGGTGACAGGCAGCCATCGGGTCGAATATGCGGATGTCCATGAACGCCCGCTGTCCGCGCACCCAGAATCCGCGGGCACTTACATCAACCCGTGCCTCCTGTGAGGTATTGGCTGTCCTGTACCGAAGGTGTTCGCCGTCCAGGGGAAGCAGTGCCGGCTCGGTAGTGACGTCTTGGCATACCTCCCCAAGCATGCTGGCTGTCAGATCCCTCACTTCATCGTGTCGAATACAGACGAAGCCTCCTTTTTTACATGTCATGGTGTGGGTGACATCATTTGCTGATCCACATGCACAGAGATCAGGCAGTCCCTCAATCGGCCAGCCATATCTCAGAGCAATGGCGTCGACAAATTCTTGTTTGTTGAGGCTGAAGCCCTTTGCTCTGATTGGTAATGACGTTAGCCAGTTAGAGGCGCCTGCCTCCTGTACTGTGTGTACTACTACTACTACTACTACTACTACTACTACTACTACTACTACTCTCCCATAGAGGCCCCCTCTCTGTTCTATAGTCTCCTTGTCGCATAGTGTGTGTCCGCCTTTACACGCAGATGGTAGTGTGGGAGTGTAGGAAAGAGAAAATAATTCTGGCATTTCATATACACGCAGGATATTGTCTGTGTGTTCTGATTTTTCTTTTTCTTTCTCAGCAGCTGCCCCGTTACAAAGGCAAGGAATCCCAAGTCACCTGTGACGTCAATATCAAGTTCAAGGCCGCCTTTAACTATCTTGAATCCAGCATCCTCATCATTGCAGGTATTTTACGCTATATCCGAGTATTGATACAGTGCTCCAGCCTACAGCAGCTGCGTACGAGACTTCACAGACAATGGCAGCCCTTAAGTAAGCCGCTAAAGGTGCTGAGGAGGGAAAAAGGTGTTTGCTTACCTCTCGGCCAGCCGCCGGGGCGGTGTCGCGTTCCGCCGCATCCTCCTATTATTACTGGTGACAGGTGAGTCATAGGCACTGTGGCAGGTGTTGGGGGCTGTGTGAGTGTTGGGGCAGTGTGAGTGTTGGGGCAGGTGTTGGGGGCTGGGTGAGTGGTGGGGGAGGTGTTGGGGCTGTGAGTGTTGGGGGCAGGTGTTGGGGGCTGTGTGTGGGTTGGGGCATGTGTTGGGGGGTTTGTGTGTGTTGGGGGTGGTGTGTGGGGCTGTGTGAGGGTTGGGGCAGGTGTTGGGGGCTGTGTGAGTGTTGGGGCAGGTGTTGGGGCTGTGTGAGTGTTGGGGCAGGTGTTGGGGGCTGTGAGTGTTGGGGCAGGTGTTGGGGGCTGTGTGAGTGTTGGGGCAGTGGAGTGTTGGGGCTGTGTGAGGTGTTGGGGCTGTGTGAGTGTTGGGGCAGGTGTTGGGGGCTGTGTGAGTGTTGGGGGCTGTGTGAGTGTTGGGGCAGGTGTTGGGGGCTGTGTGAGTGTTGGGGCAGGTGTTGGGGGCTGTGTGAGTGTTGGGGGCTGTGTGAGTGTTGGGGGCTGTGTGAGTGTTGGGGCAGGTGTTGGGGCTGTGTGAGTGTTGGGGCAGGTGTTGGGGGCTGTGTGTGTGTTGGGGGCTGTGTGAGTGTTGGGGCAGGTGTTGGGGGCTGTGTGAGTGTTGGGGCAGGTGTAAGGGGCTGTGTGAGTGTTGGGGGCTGTGTGAGTGTTGGGGGCTGTGTGAGTGTTGGGGCAGGTGTATGGGGCTGTGTGAGTGTTGGGGCAGGTGTTGGGGCTGTGTGAGTGTTGGGGCTCGTGTGTGGGGCTGTGTGAGTGTTGGGGCAGGTGTTGGGGGCTGTGTGAGTGTTGGGGCAGGTGTTGGGGGCTGTGTGAGTGTTGGGGCAGGTGTTGGGGCTGTGTGAGTGTTGGGGGCTGTGTGTGTTGGGGCAGGTGTTGGGGCTGTGTGAGTGTTGGGGCAGGTGTTGGGGGCTGTGTGAGTGTTGGGGCAGGTGTTGGGGGCTGTGTGAGTGTTGGGGCAGGTGTTGGGGGCTGTGTGAGTGTGGGGGCAGGTGTTGGGGGCTGTGTGAGTGTTGGGGCAGGTGTTGGGGGCTGTGTGAGTGTTGGGGCAGGTGTTAGGGGCTGTGTGAGTGTTGGGGCAGGTGTTGGGGCTGTGTGAGTGTTGGGGCAGGTGTTGGGGGCTGTGAGAGTGTTGGGGCAGGTGTTGGGGGGCTATGTGAGTGTTGGGGCAGGTGTTGGGGCTGTGTGAGTGTTGGGGCAGGTGTTGGGGCTGTGAGAGTGTTGGGGCAGGTGTTGGGGGCTGTGTGAGTGTTGGGGCAGGTGTTGGGGGCTGTGAGAGTGTTGGGGAAGGTGTTGGGTGTACAGGTGTGTGGTGAGCATCAAGGTGGGGCGTGTGTTCTACTAGGGAGTTGTTTCTTTAATGTTTTAGGTGGCTGGTTATATAAAGCCCGGCCAGCAATACAGGTTGTTTCGCATGGTATGTGTTGTGTGTTTGGGGTAAATAATTTATAAGCTATACAATGCCAGTTCCATTTCAAGCATGCTTGGTGGCAAAACATGAGACACACATGTATGGGTTTCCCTCACACACCTGACAAAGTGGACACCTTTTATGCTATCTTTGAAGCCACCTTGCTGCCTTCATTACTGATATCATTTCTGTCCTGGAGGTTGAATCAGATGAATCATCCAAACTTGCATCATCATCGGGGTCATTGTCATTCTCTGCAGATGACGCTGAGTGGCCGTAGAACATCCGTCTATCCATATTTTATACTCTGGAATATGTGAAGGGTGAAGGGTAGTCAGCCGCGCTGCACTAAACGTGTTAAACTAATCTAACTTAACAACCTACCTAACGCCCCCCCCATGTTTTCATGTTTTGCATTGTTATATCAAAATTTCTTCTAATAACTGAAAGTTCTTTACTTCATTGCATTCAGGGACAAAAAAAGCATCCATAATGTATTTTAACACAGCAAGAGGTGGCTGACCTTTTTCAGCAACAGCCAATATTTCCTTTATTGCCGCTCCTTAGTGTTAGTGTAATTTTTCTGCTAATATGGCACTAAAGGCAGCCCTCTATGATGATGACCGTCGCTTCCTCTTCTGCCATGGTCAGCAATGGTGTATCACATATTTATTGTACACAATTGAACTTAACAAATTTGATAAATCAGAATCTAATATAATCTAACCTGACCCTCCGCTGCCAAAATACGATGAGCTAGGCTGCGGTCATTAACTTTATACATCATTATTTTGGTATTCAATTTTCCAAAAGTCATTAGTTAGTAGTTACTGCACTGCACTGAGAGTAATGATACAACACATAATGTCAGAGTTAACCTCATGTGGGATGGAGGCTGATATGGAAATAAGGGCAGCCATCTCGCATGAGGCTAATTCTTGCATTATATTATGTGTTGTACGGTATTATATTACTCTAGTGCAGTGCAGTAATTAATCCTTTCACGCACCATGGTGCCATTCCCGTCAAAATGGAATCGTCTACATCTGAGCTTTTGACTCGAAACGCGTCAAAAAATTTTTTAAAAAATCGCCAAAAATAAAGTATCGTTCAAAATTGCATCAAATTTTTTTGAATCAAAGATCCAAGCTAGACCTATAAAATAAACTAATGGTCAACTCTCTCGTGCCGTTGGATTTGACGTGATAATTGCCCGTGGCTGAGTTGCCTCTCACCAGGCAGCCTGTGAGCACGGACTGTTGCCCCTTTAAATTGTCTCTGGAGCCTGGTAAGCCTGGATTACAGTTTGGTGAAATTTATTCTTACTTCCGATGTAAAGTGATCGTGCCGTGATACGATATTTTGTTTTATTTTCGTAGGGACAAGTAACTGTTACTAGTAGAAAATCTGGCTAAGAAACTATCAAGTAAAGAGAATGAGACACACTTGTACAGAGCATGATGATGATTATGATGGTGATGGTGGAAACAGTGAAAAAAACTCCAGCAGAGAGTGTCAGGGAGAGACTTAGTGTTATTTATTATGATTATTATTGCGTCTGGCGAAGTTGTTCCAGACAGCAAATAAGTGCGGTGCGCTAATAGTTATGTCTGTTTTTATTATCAAAACTCTATTCCAGACAAAATTGACATCTATTTTGATCGCCTTGACCTGCCCGTTGTGTTGTGTTTGCTACCCTTGAGCTGTTTCTTCTACTGGAGAGAACAGAAGAGATAGAAAATAAAGTTTTCCTCCATTTTCTCAAGAATTTCTGGTCGTATGAAAATTCCAATAATAACGTTGGAATCCTCATAAAATCATCTTTATTGGCATATAAATCATAAAAAGTCGTCTCAGAAAGTTTTGAGCTACGAGGTGATGAACGTAAGCATTTCTTATTTTTCTTTAATCAATTTTTTTTTTCCAAGTTGGTAAACTTTGCTATTTATTTGCATTTCTTGATATTTTTTCCTTCGCAAGGCAGAATAATCTCTTCCAAAATGAACGATGTATAATAATGCCAGGAAAAAAGAATACCCGTGGCTGAAATTGATAACATGAATTTTTTTTTCGGCGCACAGTCAGGCCATTCCGCAACGCCCCCTGGGGAGCCCCAGACGGATGTCGCAGTGGAAAGAGAAACTTATTAATCTTTTGGTGCGTGAAAGGGTAAATACCCTACAGAAAAATAAGGAAACTGCAAAATATTGATGTATAACAGTATAAAGTATAAGAGTGCGGCCTAGCCCATGGCAGCTTGGGGGGCTAGGTTATATTAGGTTATAGTTATGTTAGATATGCTTTAGTTAGGTTGGGTCAAGTTAGGTTATATTAGGTAGGAGTTTGTTTTGATTAGGTTAGGTAATCGGAGCCCTTTCATGAATCTCAGTAATAATGATGATAATAATGATAATAATAATAATAATAATGATAATAATAATAATAATAATAATAATAATAATAATAATAATAATAATAATAATCATAATCATAATAATAATAATCTAATTAGACCTAACGCCACATAACAGGAGCATTCCTCCACTTGACTCCCGTTTAGCCATTTCCATGGACAATGGTAGGAAAAGAAGTTGAAGAGTACGCTTTGTCCGAGCAAAAAGTGTCAAGCTCTGATGTGTTGTTGAAATAAGAGAAGCCAAGTATGTAAATCTAGTAAGGTATCACGGTGGGGCCAAGGAGAGAGGGATGGGGTATTACTCTGGGTGTGTCATTCAGTGCAATGCTTGTCCCCAGGTGTGCAGTGTAGGGGAGCGTGAGCACCTGCCAGGCCGCTCACAGTGATAGAGCCCTCAAGAAGACTAAGAAGCTGTGTTGCCGAGGACCACGTCTGGCTCCAGCAGCTCAGATGAGGAGGCGTCACGGTTCAGGGAGGCGTGTGACCTCACCCTGTGGAGGACGGCCGCGCAGGGAGCCGCCAAGAATGAAATCTGCAGAGCGGAGGCATCTGATGAGAAGCCCCAGCCAAGGCGACCAGAGGCAGGCCTTCATGCTGCTGGAGAAGATGCGCACAACCCTTGCCGGGGCGCAGGGCAAGGCAGGTAAGCAAGCAGTATTCTTAAGCACTCTGACCTCTCCTTTGGCCTCTTTTTACTAGGGATGTGCCGATGTATTGGTATCGGTGGTATCGGCACATTTTATGAGTATCGGTATCGGCACATTATATGAATGTTGGTATCGGCTGATTTTCTGCTGATACCGATACCTGAAGTAGTTTTGTACGTCGCATGTCACTCGTTGCAAATATAATTTTGTTCAATAGAAATTTGATTTTCTAAATTACTGAAAAAATATTAGAAAAGTGTAATTATCTAGTATCATGATACTACATAGTTTGGAATTTTCCGTGATTTAATTTTCATCACTTTAAGCGATATGATTCATATTACTTTCAATACAAGTACAGTACCCTCTCGAGTTTAGCGCTATCCGAGTTTCGCGATCCTCTAGTTTAGCGCTTAGTCCTAAATTCTTACATCACGTGTTTCGCGCATTACCGCCACGAGTTTCGCGTTGCTCTGAAATATACGGGTCACGTCTACCTAGCGTCGGCGTCATGTGTGCTGCCTTAAAAGGCGGTGTCCAACCATTGGGGCCATGGGCAACCGCGGTTGCCTGTATGCCCAACCGGTAGCAAGTTGTTGGTTTTCCTTATGAATGGAAAACGGTTGTGAGTATGAGCGTGGGTACCTCACGGCTGCATGTAAACAAACAGACGACGGCAGTGGCTGAGGAGCAGTGGAAGATGGCCCACCAAGAGACTCGTAAATTGGACTGGCAGAGCTGCTTTGCTCACTACTTGATTAACAAGATGAGAGAACACCCCGTGCTGGGGAACCACAGTCCAGAAAACTTTTTCTCCAGTTAATGAAAATTGTAGATCTCCCGGCATTGTTTCCTCTTCTTCTTCTTCTTCCTCTTTTGACCTGTAATGCATGGCAGCGATGGTGAAAAGTAATAGTGAAAAATAGCAAAAGGGCATAGATCAGCAAAATCAGCGAGAGAAAAGGACAGAAAAACACCTAAGCTCAGGGTGAAGTGTATAAGTGCGCACTGTTAGGTAACTTAGGGCCGCTTCCACAGTCACTTGTTTGTTTTGACCGTTACCAATGGCGGCGATCGCCGCTCACCGTTGCCAGATTGTTGTACTCAAGCATAGTATTTATTGTTTTCTGACGCCTAACTATTGCCAGGAAACATCTAACTCTTTTAACAATAACTATAAATGAGTTTCGTTATTGGAGCCCAGAAGACAGTTTAGGGGTAAGATGTCGGGAAATATAATCGGCTGAGTACGACAATCTGGTAATGTTGTGACGTCGCTTAGTATTTCACGTGAAACTGGCCGACGGGGTAGTGGCGGCTGCACACGAGGCGAGAGATGTTGAAAGTGTTTGGTTAGTGCGGGGCTGGGCTAACCCTGCAGCCACCACTACCCATTGACCAGTTTCACGTGGAAATACCATAGCGGCGATTGCCACCATTAGCAAACAAAATGACTGTGAAAGCGGCCCCAAGTGCATGTTGTGGAGAAGGAGGACCTAGGAAGCGATACAAAGCATTACAGGTCAAAAGAAGAAGAACGTCCACTACACTGGCCGGTGTTGTGAGAAATATCTCCCCAATGAAATTAGTAATTCTGTGTCCACCACACATGTGGGAATACACAGCATTAAAAGTATTAATTTGCCTGGTTTTGTTCTAGTCTGTCTGCTTGTGATCTTTGTGAGCGGTGAGGGAAATATGGAAACAGTAAGCAAGTTGAGCCTCTCTGGGAGCTATTTTGCGGTGGCGGCAGCAGTTTACATTCAATAGGCATTGAAAAGTCAATCATGATATGAGTGATTTAATAATTTTTAACATAAAGAGTTAGCAGATTATTTCATAACACAGAAAACTACCAGAAAAATATAGGTTTGTCCAACTGTCCCACGGGTGACCGCGAGCGATCACCCTTACTTTAGCAGACAACACCACGTGGATCACAAGCGTGTATTCAGAGTTTCAGAACTGCCAGCCAATTGTGAGACAGCCGCCTTCAACTGCGGCTTAAAACAACCTGTTCTCACTTCCCATTTTCTGCCTATTACCAAGGTACGTATTTTGAGATAACAAGGGAGTAAAGTCGAAAAAATTGTGATAACAAGGGAGTAAAGTAAAAAAAAAAAAAAAAAAAAGCGCTCTTACATGGATTTCAATACCTCGAGTTTCGCGATCCTCGAGTTTAGCGCCATACCTTCGGAATGAAGCAAGCGCGAAACTCTAGAGGGTACTGTGTATAATACTTAGTATACAGTGTAGCCTTTGGCACCGCGGACGCGTACAATACAGGTTTAGTAGCTTCGGCGCGGGATTGGCGGAGCCCCTCCACTCACCTCACTTGCCTCAATTGGCTGCCTCAGTCGGTCAGACGGTCGCTCCGCAGCGGAGCACGCTGCCAGGGTCTGGGGATCTCTTCACAGTCTTCTGCCTAAATGTGTGGCAATTAATAAAGCTAACCTAGTTGAGTCAAGTAGACCTCATGAGGCGCCTCCTCTCTCGCCCCTTGTCGAAACTCATGGGGGTGTGTGTTAACACTTCCCTTGTATGGTGGAGCAACGAGTAGTGGGTCTTTTTTTCTTAACATTTGATGTTGCCCTTTAGCGGCTGGAGTTGTTGTATAAAAATTTAATCAGTGCACAGGTATCGCTATCGGTCAAATATTGGGGTATCAGTATTGGTCAAAATTTTGGTGTCGGTACATCCCTAGAGTCCAACCAAATTGTCGGGTCCGTTTGGACGGAGGCTCCCGCGGGTCCATTTCTCCCCTCCGCTCTGCCACACAGTCCCAACACCTGTCCCTTCCTCTCCTATGTTACCTTTGCCTTACATGTGAGAGCAAGAGACAGGTGTTGGCCTGTGTGGCAGAGCAGAGGGAGGAAAGGACCCGCGGGAGCCTGCGCCCAAATGGGTTCCATTGGTATTCAGCCCGCACGGGATTCAGCCCACGGAATTCAGCCCACACGGAATTCAGCCCACACGGGATTCAGCCCACGGAATTCAGCCCACACGGGATTCAGCCCACGCGGGATTCTGCCCACGGAATTCAGCCCACACGGAATTAAGCCCACACGGGATTCAGCCCACGGAATTCAGCCCACACGGGATTCAGCCCACGCGGAATTCAGCCCACACGGGATTCAACCCATGGAATTCAGCCCACGCGGGATTCAGCCCACGGAATTCAGCCCACGCGGGGTTCAGTCCACACGGGATTCAGCCCACACGGGATTCAGCCCACTGAATTCAGCCCACACGGGATTCAGCCCACACGGGATTCAGCCCACACGGGATTCAGGCCACGGGATTCAGCCCACACGGGATTCAGCCCACACGGGACTTAACTCACGGGCCCACACTGTTGAGTTGAATAGGGGTTTAATTGACATGGAACCCTTAGAAATATGACCATTTCTACTGAACGGATTTTTAGAAAAGAAAAGTAAATAACTTAAAGCAATATTATTCTTTGACTATTCATTATTTTTACAGTAGTTAGTGCTCTATTCGCCGAACCCAGCTTGCACCACGAGGAGGTTGAGCACCATAGCAAGCCTTTTATATATATATATATATATATATATATATATATATATATATATATATATATATATATATATATATATATATATATATATATACGTGATGAGAGAGAGTGTGTTCATTCATTCGCAATTCCGAGGGCTGAATCCCGTGTGGGCTGAATCCTGTGGGCTGCATCCCGCGTGGGCTGAATCCCGTGTGGGCTGAATCCAGTGGGCTGCATCCCGCGGCTGAACTCGTGGGCTGAATCCCGTGGGCTGAATCCCGCGTGGGCTGAATCGTGGGCTGAATGGCTGAATCCCATGTGGGCTGAATTCCGTGTGGGCTGAATTCCGTGGGCTGAATTCCGTGTGGGCGGAATCCCGTGTGGGCTGAATCCCGTGTGGGCTGAATCCCGCGTGGGCTGAATTCCTTGGGCTGAATCCCGTGTGGACTGAACCCCGCGTGGGCTGAATTCCGTGGGCTGAATCCCGCGTGGGCTGAATTCCATGGGCTGAATCCCGTGTGGGCTGAATTCCACGTCCACCGCCCAAATGGACTCCACAATTTGGTTGGATTTTTTTTTTTTTTTTTTTTTTTATAGCTAAGGAGACAGCTCAAGGGCGCAAAGAAAATAAAAGAAAAAAGGCCTGCTACTCACTGCTCCCGAACAGAGGTTAAAGAAGTGTCCAAAATCAGAGGTTAATTTCGGGAGGAGAGGTGTCCTGATACCCTCCTCTTGAAAGAGTTCAAGTCGTAGGCAGGAGGAAATACAGATGAAGGAAGATTGTTCCAGAGTTTACCAGCGTGAGGGATGAAAGAGTGAAGATGCTGGTTAACTCTTGCATAAGGGGTTTGGACAGTATAGGGATTGTTTGACAAAGTTCCTCATCAACGACTGTTGCTTAAATTACAGGCTCACGGAGTAGAGGGTAAAGTTTTGAACTGGGTCAAGGCGTGGCTTAGCAATAGGAAGCAAAGAGTGCAAATCAATGGTAAAAGATCTGACTGGGGATGTGTTACGAGTGGGGTCCCACAAGGTTCGGTATTAGGTCCACTTTTGTTTATTATTTATATCAATGACTTAGACACAGGAATTAGTAGTGATGTTAGTAAATTTGCAGATGATACCAAGATCGGTAGAGTAATTGAGTCGGATCAGGACGCTAGTATTCTCCAAGGTGAACTCAACAGATTATATGACTGGGCGGATAAATGGCAGATGGAGTTCAATGTAGGGAAGTGCAGTATTCTGAGTGTTGGTAGGAACAACCCCTCACATAACTAGTGCTTAAATGACACTCTAATAAGTAGGTCTGGGTGCGAGAGTGATTTAGGGGTCTTAGTGAACTCTGATCTCCGTCCAAGGGCACAATGCATTCAAGCTAGAAATCGAGCTAATAGGGTACTGGGATTTATTTCAAGGAGCGTAAGCAACAGAAGCCCCGAAGTCTTCCTCAAACTATATTTAGCATTAGTTAGACCTCATCTTGACTATGCGGTTCAGTTCTGGTCACCCTACTATAGAATGGATATCAAAATGTTAGAATCGGTGCAGAGGAGGATGACTAAGCTGATTCAGGGTTGAGAAACTTGCCATACGAGGAAAGACTCAAACAGTTAAACTTGCATTCTCTAGAAAGGCGAAGGGTGCGTGGAGACATGATCGAGGTTTATAAATGGATGAAGGGCTTTAATAAGGGAGACATTCATAAGGTTTTGTTGGTAAGAGAACCGGGTAGGACACGAAGTAACGGGTTTAAACTGGATAAATTCAGATTCAACAGGGACATAGGCAAAAATTGGTTTACTAACAGGGTGGTGGATGAGTGGAATAGGCTTAGCAGTCATGTGGTGAGTGCCAATACAATTGTCACATTCAAAAATAGACTAGATAAATTCATGGACAGCGATATTAGGTGGGGTTAGATACACGGGAGCTTAGGGTCAAAGGAGCTGCCTCGTACAGGCCTACCGGCCTCTTGCAGACTCCTGCGTTCTTATGTTCTTATGTTCTTATGAGCATGAGTAGAAAGTAGAGTGCAGCGGGGCCGCGGGAGGGGGGGAGGCATGCAGTTAGCAAGTTCAGAAGAGCAGTCAGCGTGGAAATATCGATAGAAGATAGAAAGAGAGGCAACATTGCGGCGGAATTTAAGAGGTAGAAGACTATCAGTATGAGGAGGAGAGCTGATGAGACGAAGAGCCTTAGCCTCCACTCTGTCCAGAAGAGCTGTGTGAGTGGAGTGGAGTGAGATGCATACTCCATACGAGGGCGGACAAGGCCCCTGTATATGGACAGCAACCGTGCAGGGGAGAAGAACTGGCGGAGACGGTACAGAACGCCCAGCCTCGAGGAAGCTGATTTAGTAAGAGATGAGATATGAAGTTTCCAGTTAAAATTTTGAGTTAAGGATAGACCGAGGATGTTTAGTGTTGAGGAAGGTGATAGCTGGGTGTTGTCAAAGAATAGGGGATAGTTGTTTTGAAGATTGTGTCGAGTGGATAGGTGGAGAAACTGTGTTTTTGAGGCGTTGAAGGACACCAGGTTCTTCTTGCCCCAATCGGAAATAATAGTAAGGTCTGAGGCTAAGCGTTCTGCAGCCTCCAGCCTTGAGTCGTTAAGTTCCTGAAGGGTGGGTCTTCTATTAAAAGAAGTTGAATAATGCAGAGTGGAATCATCGGCGTAGGAATGGATAGGACAGTTCGTTTTGGAAAGAAGATCATCAATGAACAACAGAAAAAGAGTGGGAGATAGGACAGAACCCTGTGGGACACCACTGTTAATAGATTTAGGGGAAGAACAGTGACCGTCTACCACGGCAGAAATAGAACGGTCAGAAAGGAAACTGGAGATAAAGGTACAGAGAGAAGGATAGAAACCGTAGGAGGGTAGTTTAGAAAGCAAAGATTTGTGCCAGACCCTATCAAAAGCTTTTGATATGTCCAGCGCAATAGCAAAAGTTTCACCGAAACGGCTAAGAGAGGATGACCAAGAGTCAGTTAAGAAGGCTAGGAGATCACCAGTAGAACGCCCCTTGCGGAACCCATACTGACGATCAGATAGAAGGTCAGAAGTGGAAAGGTGCTTTTGAATCTTCCGGTTAAGGATTGATTCAAAAGCTTTAGATAGACAAGAAAGTAAAGCAATAGGACGGTAGTTTGAGGGATTGAGCGGTCACCTTCTTAGGTACAGGCTGTATGAAGGCATACTTCCAGCAAGAAGGAAAGGTAGATGTTGACAGGCAGAGGCGAAAGAGTTTGACCAGGCAGGGTGACAGCACGGAGGCACAGTTTTTAAGGACAATAGGAGGCACTCCATCAGGTCCATAAGCCTTCTGAGGATTGAGGCCAGAGAAGGCATAGAAAACATCATTTTGAAGAATCTTTATAACAGGCATAAAGGAGTCAGAGGGGGGATGAGTAGGAGGAATATGCCCAGAATCGTCCAGAGTGGAGTTTTTAGAAAAGTTTGAGAGAAGAGTTCAGCCTTAGAGATAGATGAGACGGCAGTGTTGCCGTCAGGACTGAGGAGTGGAGGGAAAGATGAAGAAGTGAAGTTGGAGGAGATGTTTTTGGCTAGATGCCAGAAGTCACGGGAAGAGTTAGAGAAAGCAAGGTTTTGACATTTTCTATTAATGAAAGAATTTTTGGTTAGTCGGAGAATAGATTTGGCACGATTTTGGGCAGAAATGTAAAGTTCATAATTAGCATTAGTTTGAAGGCTCTGGTACCTTTTGTGAGCTACCTCTCTATCATTGACAGCACGAGAACAAGCATGATTAAACCAAGGCTTTTTAGCGTGAGGAGTAGAGAAAGAACGAGGAATGCCTCCATTCCAGAGACAATCACCTCTGTGATGCGCTGAGCACACACAGAGGGGTCTCTATCCTGGAAGCAATAATCATTCCACGGGAAATCGGAAAAGTACATCCTCAGGTCGTCCCACCTAGCTGAAGCAAAATGCCAGAAGCATCGCCTCTTTGGTGGGTCCAGAGGGTGTACAGGAGCGATAGGACAGGATGCAGAAATAAGATTGTGATCGGAGGAGCCCAATGGAGAGAACAGTTTGACAGAATAAGCAGAAGGGTTTGAGGTAAGGAAGAGGTCTAGAATGTTGGGCCGATCTCCAAGACGGTCGGGAATACGTGTAGGGTGCTGGACCAACTGCTCTAGGTCGTTGAGGATAGCAAAGTTGTAGGCTTGTTCACCAGGATGGTCAGTGAAAGAGGATGAAAGCCAAAGCTGGTGGTGAACATTGAAATCTCCTAGGATGGAGATTTCAGCGAAGGGAGAGTGGGTCAAGATGTGCTCCACTTTAGAATTCAAATAGTCAAAGAATTTTACATAGTTGGTAGAGTTAGGTGAGAGATAAACAGCACAGATGTATTTAGTAATAGAGTGACAATGAAGTCTTAGCCAGATGGTGGAAAATTCAGAAGAGTCAAGGTCGTGGGCACGAGAGCAAGTGATGTCGTTGCGCACGTAGGCGCAACATCCAGCTTTGGATTGAAATTTAGGATAGAGATAGTAGGAGGGAACAGAGTAGAGATTGCTGTCAGTAGCCTCAGAAACCTGTGTCTGTACTTCTCTCTTTTATAGGAACAGCGATTAGTGGGCTTTTTATACACTTTCTTTTTGTTGTCCTTGATCTCCTTCCTTTATTGTTAAAACAAACAAAAAAATTACATTGTCAACTCTCTCTCTCTCTCTCTCTCTCTCTCTCTCTCTCTCTCTCTCTCTCTCTCTCTCTCTCTCTCGCTCTCTCTCTCCCTTCTATTTTTCTCTCTCTCCTTACTTCCTTCTCTCCCTCCCTTCTTTTCCCTCCCTCTCTCCTTACTTCTCTCTCTCCCTCCCCACCTTTCTCCTTCCCTCCCTCCCTCTCCTCCTGCCTGTACCCTTCACACAGCCAACAGCCAGGCCCGGTCCACTCCCCCAGCAGTCTCTTTGTGAGCAACTCCCCCTCACACACTGCCCTCCTCTCCTCAGGGTGTGTGGGGCTGAGGCACAAGGATGGCCATGGCCCCGGCATACAGGGCAGGCCATCGTCAGGCAGGGCAGAGGCCAGCACAGCGAGGGTGGCCACGGCTGCCCCATCCACACTCTCCCTTCCTGGCCAAGCAGCTCACCTCAAGACTGGACGGGTGAGTGCTGTGTAGTAGTAGTAGTAGTAGTAGTAGTAATAGTAAATTGATTTCTTTTGGCCACTCCTCAACTTTTTTATAGGAGCAGTGATTGGTAGGCTTTTTTTTCATTATTGTTTTCTTTCTTTGGCCCCTAAGCTGTTTCCTTTATTGTAAAAAAAAAAGTAGTAGTAGCAGATGGGATGGCTGAGAGAGAGGGAGAGGAAGGGAAGTAGATTTGGACAAGCTATGGGATGGAAGTGATAACATTGCTGGAGTGATGTCGCTCTACAATAAGATTTAGAATGTCATGATGCCTTACCTTCAATACAACCCTCTGTACCTCACCACTAGAGTTCAGTCCAGCACAAGACGCCCGTGTTCCATCACTAAGGCTGTGTGTGTGTGTGTGTGTGTGTGTGTGTGTGTGTGTAGTAGAGGCATGCTAACTTCTGAGGACTTCCTAGACCACAACGAAATCATAACTTTAGTGGTGAGGTGCACAGAGTTTTGGTGGCTTGGCTTGTTGCTCTGGAGGCAGTGGGTTGTGACATGCTGTAGAGTTGTTATTTAAAACCCAACCCCTTCCTCTGTCATCCCCTTTCCTGCTCCTGCTGCCCCCCACACTCCCTACCCAACCTCCACTCTTCGATACTACTTTCTACTACTATAGTCAATCCAGGAGGAACTGGCAGATGGGGGGTGAGAGGTGCGGGTCAGCCCCGCCCCGCACCCTGCCACACACTCTCAACACTTCTCGCTTCCTCTCATATGCCAGTTATTTACTACCTTTAAATGAATTTAATTGAATAATTGGATAATCCAATAAGGTCATATAGCGTTGATTGTTTCGTTTTTAAGATAATAACAAATATTTTGTATAAATACCACGACGCTTGACAGGGTTGTATTCCAACGTTGTCATTCTACACATCCAGAGCCCAGGTCACTTCTCTCAAGGTCATGGAAGGGTCAGCTGGTGGGCCCATGGGTGGCCCGCTCCCGCCTCTCCCCTCCCTCCCTCTCCCTGCCACTCCACGTCCTTGGCTGCACAGCCGAGAAAGAACTCATTTACAATGTAAACAAGTACTTTTTAGACGAAAAAACAACAGAGGATTTATCATACCACTCACAAGAGTAACTGCAAGAACAGCAAGAGCCACTAATGTTAGTGAAAGAACTGTTGAAAGAGTCTGCGCCAAACTGGATCATGAGTGCACGACAAACAGCCTGTATTCTCGTCCCCGAAGAAGAGAGAGAGAGAGAGAGAGAGAGAGAGAGAGAAGAGAAGAGAAGAGAAGAGAAGAGAAGAGAAGAGAAGAGAGAGAGAGAGAGAGAGAGAGGAGGAGGAGGAGGAGGAGGAGGAGGACATGAAGGGAGGCTAATGGTGGTCCACTTAACACCTTGACTCTAATCCCACAATTGGAGACAAGAGATGTGGCAGCGTGGTACGGGAGGAGAGATCCCCGCAGAAACCCCCCAATCCACCAGTTCCTCGTGGATTCACTATACTACTACTACTACTACTACTACTACTACTACTACTACTACTACTGCCCAAGCTCGCTCTCTCACACTCCCTGCCCAGTTCCCTCTCTCCTCCCTCTTCCCTCTCTCCTGCCCAGTTCCCTCTCCTCCCCACTTCCCTCTCTCCTCCCTTCCTCCCTCTCCCTCCCCACTTCGCTCCCTCCCTCCCTACTTTCCATTTTATCTCCCCACTTCTTTCTTTCCTTCCCCATCTCCCTCTCTCCCTCCCCACTTCCCTCTCTCTCCCTCCCTTCCTCTCTCCCTCCCCACTTCCCTCTCTCTCCCCACTTTCTTTTCTCTCCCTCACCTCTCTCCCTCTCCACTTCCCTCTCTCCCTCTCTGCTGGATTATGTTTATCCATTAACTTTTTCCTCAACAGTGACTCATCGATGACTACCAGAATGTTAGAGGTGTAAATGCTCACTTATTCTGCCGCGAGAAACACTCACAAAAGAAAAGAATGATGTCGCCGGGCTCAGGTGTTCTCTGCTCTGTGGTTTTAAATGGTGTACATACCTAGTTGTATTTACTTAGTTGTGATATACATGATACACATGGGGTCCTGTCTCCAAATCTCAGTTTATCAAGTTTAGCTTAACCCGTCCGCTGTGATGGTCATGGATTTGGCCTTCACTGGTAGCCTGGTAACATATAGTCCCAGGTCTTTCTGTGCCTCTGTGGTGGATAGTGGAGTGTTTCTCATGTGGTATTGGTGTGCTGGATATCCCTTCACTTGTAGCCTGGTAACATATAGTCCCAGGTCTTTCTCTGCCTCTGTGGTGGATAGTGGAGTGTTTCTCATGTGGTATTGGTGTGCTGGATATCCCTTCACTGGTAGCCTGGTAACATATAGTCCCAGGTCTTTCTCTGCCTCTGTGGTGGATAGTGGAGTGTTTCTCATGTGGTATTGGTGTGCTGGATATCCCTTCACTGGTAGCCTGGTAACATATAGTCCCAGGTCTTTCTCTGCCTCTGTGGTGGATAGTGGAGTGTTTCCCATGTGGTATTGGTGTGCTGGATCTGGTAGCCTGGTAACATACACTCCCAGGTCTTTCTCTGCCTCTGTGGTGGATAGTGGAGTGTTTCCCATGTGGTATTGGTGTGCTGGATATCCCCTCCCAAGGTGCAGGACTTTACATTTTCTTCATATTGAATTGTAGCAGCCACTTTTTGTCCCATTCCTGTAGCTTGGTGATGTCTTCTAGTAGGAAATCCATAGTCAAGGGGTTAAGGTGTTTTATATTACTCATGACAAATCAGTCAAAAATCTATTATTTCAGCAAGACAAATCTGGTGCTAGGAAAGTTGTAAATGGGAAAACTGGGTGAAGTTTCTGGGATGGAGGCAGCAATCAGCCCCTTATATGGGTATGTATTTCAAGATCACTTAAATAATGCCATTTTTCAGACACCAATTAAATGCTATTGGTGAGGCACACTACTTTTTTTCAGGTACATTTGCTCTCATGAGTGGTCAAACCTACAAACAGTGATGTGTTCTGTTGAAGGATTACAGATCTTTTTTATGACTGAAGTGGCAGTGGTGCGTGCAGAAACACAAGACTTAACAAACACCCACAAATGTAACCCGTCCGCTGAGATTGGCACGGATTTTGCCTTAACAAACACCCACAAATGTAGCCCGTCCGCTGAGATTGGCACAGATGTCGCCTTCACTGGTAGCCTGGTAACATATACTCCCAAGACTTTCTTTGCCTCTGTGGTCGATAGTGGAGTGTCTCCAATGTGGTATATTGGTGTGCTGGATATCCCCTCCCAAGGTGCAGGACTTTACATTTTTCTTCATTGCATTGTAGCAGCCACATTTTGCTCCACTCCTGTAGCTTGGTGATGTCTTCTTGTAGGAATTCGCAGTCAAGGAGTTAAGGATAAATTGGAGCAGAGGAGACATGTAGACAGGACAGTATGAGCACCACTATTCCTGCACAGTGTAGCTTGATCAGCAGAACAAGGCCAGTCAGTACAGTGTTGATTTCAGTCCACCTTTTCAACAGGAGTGTGGAGTACCAGGGTGACCAGGAGCACAGACTGACCAAGGATGGCAGTGGTGTGGGTGGTGGTGGTGGTGGCCAGCCCCTCCATCATCCCCTCCGCCTCCTGACTAACCTGCCGCTCGCCCCTCAAGGCATCACTGACCCCACACACGCAGCAGCCAGAAGGAGCAGGCCGGACAGAATCCCCGAAACTCTCCTACTTTGACGGCTGTGATGCGGTGAGAGTCCTGGGTTGTGTCTGTGGGTGTTTCCATGGGTGGTGTTATGAGCCCAGTAATAGCTTTGGCTCTGGTAGAGGTTGTTGTGTTTGTACTTCCATGGGTAGTGTTATGAGCCCAGTAATAGTTTGACAAGGCTTTGGTAGAGGTTGTTGTGTTTGTACTTCCATGGGTAGTGTTATGAGCCATGTGATAGACTGACAAGACTATCATAGAGGTTGTTGTGGGTACTTCCATGGGTAGTGTTATGAGCCCAGTAATAGTGTGACAAGGCTTTGGTAGAGGTTGTTGTGTTTGTACTTCCATGGGTAGTGTTATGAGCCTTGTGATAGACTGACAAGACTATCATAGAGGTTGTTGTGGGTACTTCCATGGGTAGTGTTATGAGCCTAGTGATAGTTTGACAAGGCTTCTTCTGTACCATGAACATGAAAAACACCCACAAGAATCAGGTACAGGAGGCCGTGCCCCTAACACATGATGCCTCCCAAAGGAACTGGCGGTGGCTGAGTGCTTAGCGTGGACGATGCGGGTTCGAATCCGCTTCTACCACCTGGGATTTTCCAGTCACCGCCGAGTGGCCTACGACTACCCACATGTTGTCCTGAAGACCACCCATCAACCCGGACTCTAGAGGAACTGTCCAAGTGAGTCAAGTATGAGCTCCGGGGGGCAGCATGAGCCAAGAACAGATGGCGCCACTATAAACACTTGCCTGCACCACGCCCCCCCAAAAAAGCCCACCGGTGCTATAGGTCAGGACGTAAAAAAAGGGAAAAATGGGTTGTGTGCTAAATCAAAATGAACAACTGTCATGGTAGAGGAGATGAGGAGCAGAAAACCCACTCCTAAGAATTAAATTGTGGTGTGAAAATGAACGGCTGTCGAGATGGAGAGAACAGAAAAGCCTCCTTGTTGGTTAGTCAGTCAGTGGCTGGAGCACGCCAGCACCAAAGCCGCAGAGTAGGAGAGTGTGACCACCCTCATCACAGGCTGTTACCTAAAGACCAACGCAAGATTTAAGTTCAACATTATAAGGAGGTTTTTAAAATGAAATGCACAAAATGGAGGCTACAGTACAGGGGAGAGTGAGGTCAGGAAGAAGGGACAGCGGGAGGGAGGCCGGGAAGCATTTGTGTGTGGGGGGGGAGGGAGAGTGAAGCCCAGTCTCAAGACCATCTAATTGTACAGCTGTTGAGGAATCGCTGTGTTCCAATCTGGCAGACCAGTTTTAACCCCTTGACTATGAACTTCCTACCAGAAGACCTCACCAAGCTACAGGAATGGAACAAAAAGTGGCTGCTACAATTCAGTGAAGAAAAATGTAAAGTCCTGCACCTTGGGAGGGGATATTCAGCACACCAATACCACATTGGAAACACCCCACTATCCACCACAGAGCCAGAGAAAGACCTGGGACTATATGTTACCAGGCTACCAGGGAAGGGATATCCAGCACACCAATACCACATGGGAAACACCCCACTATCCACCACAGAGCCAGAGAAAGACCTGGGACTATATGTTACCAGGCTACCAGGGAAGGCCAAATCCGTGTCAATCGCAGCGGACGGGTTAAGGACAGCATCTTGCACCCAGAGCCACAGAATAAGAGAGCACATACCAAAGGAATTGATGCTAAATGGATATCATGGTAAATAAAGGTTATTTTAATGTTATTTCAATGGTATTTACTGGGTGTGAACTGTTGGGAGGGAAGAGAATCACTGATTACTAGATATACATTTACTGACATGCAGAAACAAGGAAAATTGAGCATATGGTGCTATGGTCAAAGAAATGTGGGAATGTTGAAGCAAGGGATTGATGAGGACAAGAACCTGACCCTTAGTGCATGCTGCTCACCCCACCCTGGCCCTATCCCACCCTGGCCCCTCCCCACACTGGCCCTGCCCCAAACTGGCCTCGCCCCATGTTGCCCCTTCCCCACCCTGGCCCCGCCCCACACTTTTACTCACCCACACTTCTGCTCCTAACTGTTTCCATGTTCTCCAGTGACCAAGTGGTGTGTTGGTGCCTACCTCTGGCTGGCCGGCTGTTATGATAGAATTATGAAGAGCAAGCAGACAGCGCTGAAAGAACGGGGACTTCTTCTTCTTCCACAAACAACTGCTGATGAGAGAGTGAAGCGATGAATAACAGGGCACTGAATAACAGGTAGCCACGCCCTGTAGATTTTGTGTGACATTTATAAGAAGAACATAAGAGCATAAGAACATAGGGAGACTGCAAGAGGCTGAATGTCCTACACAGGGCAGCTCCAGATTCCCCCCACTGCCACCTGTCATCCTCGTCCATGTAGCTATCAAGTCTACTCATAAAACAAGCTGTCATCCCTGCACTCACTATGTAATTGCTGAGTCTATTCCATTCCCCCATCACCCTGTTACTAAACCAAGGCCTGCCTATTTCCCTCCTAATTCTATACTTTTCTAATTTAAATCCATTACTGTGTGTTCTATCCTGGTGGCAGTGTGGGTTGCCTGCTGCCAGCACGTCATCTGGGAGACACACTCGGGCGACAGTGTAAGCAGCAAGCCTTCCATTTAGTGAGCCTGTGTTACAAAATCAGCTTAACCTTCAGACGGCTACAGGAACAAAGAAGATGCCATAAAAATTGCATTGGTGTGAAGATCAAACCCCAGGATCACATTAGACTTTCTGTTCAGTATTCAGCCAGTCAGTTTTGTGAGGCAGAAATAAAACAACACTTGATTGTGATTGAATCTATATATAAACAATAGTTAAAACACCCCTTATGTGGTGTAACTATACTTGTGCTGCGGTCCTAAGGTCGGCAGCGACTATATATAGACCATTCATTTTGGGGAGCTTTTCTTCTAATACTGCCGCCATCTGAGTTAATCTGCATGATAAACCCACGGATCATTTTTTTTATAGTACAAACACTCCTATCATTTCTAAAAACAACTTCCAGTGCAGTAAACAATACCTTTTGCCTCTACAGTCATGCCTTGGTTTATGAGTCTAATTCGTTCTGGAATTTTGCTCGCAAATCAAAACACTTGTAAGCCAAAACGAATTTCCCATTGAAACTAATGTGAATCCCATTAATGTGTCCCATATCCCAAAAAATATTAACATAAAAATCATTTTACATGTTATTTTACGCAGAATGAAGATAATTCTACAAACAACTAGCAATGATAATCAATATTTTTTTATAATATAGTATAATAATATAGCATAATATCTAAATAATACAGTGCTGAAAACACAAAGATCGCACACTGGAGCACAAACGTACGCGGACAGGAGCGCGGTGCTACCCTTGAGAGTGTGCAAAGTGGACTAAGGTGGTGTCACACTGGGCGTTTTCCTCCAGCCCTTGGAGCAAGAAGGAACCGTGGTTGCCTGTATGGTCAACCGGGAGTGAGTTGTTGGTTTGGGTAAATACTCCTGTCCTCCCGTCTCTGAAGCCATGATCGTACCCACAACGGCTTCTTCCTTCCAATAAACTATAGCAACAAGCTTATAGTTTGAGCGGCAGCAGCACAAGCCACAACAGCTCTTACTTTTGCAAACAGTGCCGTGAAGAGTGGACCGAGAGGAGGAGGACCTAAGAAGCGATACAAAGTGTTACAGGTCCAAAGAAGAAGATGTGAATACAGGGCGACTGGTTTGTTTACATTGAGGATATGGGCAGCCGATCTTGGTCGTGTGTGACGCACGTCACCTGGTAATCAAGAGTTACCCCCCTTCCTTGAGACTGTTTTCCATCCCCCCTGTGATCCACCAGAGCGCTCTTTCTTGTCCATATAACTAGATGAAACAACACAATTTCTCATTTTGTCACTCATCAAGGACAACACGCATTGGTTTAGTCACAGTTATGAGATCTCCAGTTCATTAGGAACCTTTCTCTTGCTACTTTGCGTCACTGCACGAGACGGAATTTTTCAAGACGTCCTTTTCTCAACAAAATACCGACCGATGGCATCTCTTCACTTTCTTGTTTCTACTGATGACGATGATGTTTTCATACCTATAGTGATGCTTTCAAATGGTCTGGTGCAGCAGTAACACAACAGTAGCATCGTGAATCTGTATGCACCCCCACCTGGCAGGGTTACCCGTAAGAATCTCAGGAAATGGTCATCGCCTTTGGCCTAAGGAGGTGCGGCGCGGTGTGTTTACCTGTGTCGCCAGCCCCGCCGCGGCTTGTGCCACACCCCCGATTCTTGCCAAGAATTGGGGGGACTTCTTGAAAATCTGACACACGAGAACAAGAAACGCAAGGATTTCTCAAGATTTGGGTAAGTCTTGCTCGTGTTGGGGTATTTCTTGATCGCCAGATAACGGCTTAAAGCTGTAGCTGCCTGTTGCGCCTACCACCAACACGGCTGGAGGAAAAAGGCCAAGTGTGATACCAGCTTGAGACCCTATTCCCATTGTTTTCCGCTCTGAGCGCTCTTGTCTTGCTGCGAACAACAGGAACCCACGCTCACGTCTCGACTTGTACGAACAGGATGCTCGTACGCCAAGTCACCGCTCGTAAACCAAGACATTTATTGTGATTTTCTTTTGCTCATAAATCAAAACGCTCATAAAGTAAGGCACTCGTAAACCAAGGTGTGACTATTTGGTAGTTCCTTGCTCCTCTCGTCATCATTATCTTAGAGATGAATCATATTTGCCGGCACTGAAGATGTCCTTTCTTTCTTAAAATAAGACTTGAAAAATTAGCATGCTGTGCACTATTACAAGCTTGTCGTGCTGGTGGTGAGGCTGACCCTGATTGTGCACCCCACAGGAGAGGCTGAAGGCGCAGTGCAGGGGTGTGGTGGTGCCCTCAGAGTGGATTCTGTCCGGGCAGGCGGTGCACCCCAGGCCACACCCCAAGAACGTCAGGTGAGTAGCAGGGACACACACACACAGACACACACACAGACACACACACACACACACATTGTTAAGTGGGAGTGACAATCTAACCATGATGGGGTTTTCAATTGCAAAGAGGCATGTTGGGAGGAGTGGACATCAGAGGAAGGTGAAACTCTATGAAACTCTTTATTATACCTGCATGGGGAAATAGCTGCTGAGGATAGGCAATGGACAACACTTATGCAATGGATCAAGGAGAACACACACACACACACACACACACACACACACACACACACACACACACACAGACACACACACAGACACACACACACACAGTCACAGACACACACAGAGTCTCACACACACACACACATACAGACACACACACACACACACACAGACACACACACACACACACACACACACACACACACACACACACACACACAGACACAGACACACACACACACACACACACACACACACACACACACACACACACACACACACACACACACAGACACAGACACACACAGACACACACACACACACACACACACACACACACACACACAGACACACACACACACACACACACACACACATACACACAGACACACACACACACACACACACACACACACACACACACACACACACACACACACACACATACACACACACAGACACACACACACACACACACACACACACACACACACACACACTCCTCCTCCTCCTCCTCCTCCTAAGACAAACAAGCAAAAATCTTCAGTTTCCTCCCAAGTGGATGTACCATCAGGTGTGATCCAACAGGACGAATTGGGTGTGGCAATGAAGAAAATACTATGCGTTATTGAGCATCAAGATGTTGGATTTCTCAAATTTGACATGTCTAGGAAAGTGACTATATCAGATGCATTGCAGACAGAAATTTTAATGAGAGGCTCAAGTTTTTTCCAGTATATGTCCGGGGCGTTTGCAGTTAAAAACAAGCGGTCAGTGACTACAGCACGGTTCAAAAACGCCTTGGCAAAAGAAAAGGAGAAGTGCTTTGGTCTTGGTTAGTCTATTCAGCTGTCAAAAGTGCAGTGTTTTGCTTCTCGTGTTTCTGTTTCCCTCGACAGAGACTGCCAGCCACTGTTCTTCCCTAGAGCTAGAGGGAGGTTTTAGCAGCTGGAAAAAGCCAGAAAAAATCATTGCACATGAAAATAGTCAGAGACATCGTGACTCTTTCACAAGATGGAAAGAAATGGAAAGGCGCCTTGTTGAAAAGGAAGGACTAATTGACAAACAGCTTCAAGGGCACATTGCCACAGAGAAGGAATAGTGGCGACAAACCCTCAAGATAATTCTGCACTGTATTAGATATCTGTCCAAACAAAATTTAGCACTGAGAGGTCACAGAGAGAATATAACCTGCACTGAAACAGATGAAAATAATGTTGGAAATTTCAGAGGCCTTTTAAAACTAATTGCAGAGTTTGATCCTGCCATGAAAAACCATCTGGACTATGTCTGTCAAAATCCAAGGTCCCCTTCATATTTGTCTGCTGAAGTCCACAATGAATTCATCCAGATTATTGCATCTACTGCTGGAAGCACTTTACTGAGTGACATCCGAAGAGCTGAGTATTACGGTATAATGCTTGATTCAACTCCAGATGCTGCACACAGGGAACAAATGTCAGAGATCATAAGATATGTAGAGATAAACTATGAAGAAAAAACAGTTTGTGTGAAAGAAAGTTTCCTTGGATTTATTCAAGTACACCAAAAGGATGCAGCAAGTACTGTAAATGTAACAATGCAGCAGCTGGAGAAAGATCACTTGCCTTTTGAAGACTCTCGTTCTCAGTGTCATGACTATGCTGCTGTCATGTCTGGACACAAATAAGGAGTACAACAAAGACTTGTTACAGTGAACCCTAAAGCAATATATGTGAACTGTGACAACCACTCATTAAATCTGGCTGGGGTTCATTCCGCTAGTCATGAGGTGGTGATGGTCACATTTTCTGGAACTGTGCAGGCAGTGCATGTTTTCTTTTCAAGGTCAACCTATCGATGGGAGACACTGAAGAAGAATTTGCCTATATCTGTGAAAGCTGAATCTGAAACACGCTGATGCAGCTGATGCAGTTCGACCCATACATGAAAATGTGGGGGATTTGGTCCAACTTTTAGAGACCATGGGAAGTGATTTGAAGGAGACAACAGATACCAGAAGTGAAGCAACACAGCTGTTGAGCAGAATTTTGACATTTGATTTCTTTGCTGCACTAAGTTTCTGGAACATTTTACTTACCAAGATTGACAGAGTCCAGAAGCGACTGCAGGATCCAAAAATGAATTTCCATGAGGCAGCACAAGATATCCAGGCGTTGCAAGTTTATTTCCTTGCTAATCGGCAGGAAATCTGCCAGACATCTATCAAAAAAGCAAAGGAGCTCTGTCATGCTTGGGATGTAAGAATTGACAGACGACGTGGAGTGAAGAAAAAATTGCCTGGTGAAACTGGTGATGATGCAGACCTCTCAGCAGAAAATGAGATGCAACGTCTGCTAAAAGGTACTATTGACAGAATGCATAATGAAATGGGCGAACGGTTCATCAGATTGCTTAGCTTGGATTCAAAGTTTGGCTTTCTTTTGGATATTAAGGAGTTGCTATCTACAGCCAATGAAGCATACATCACAGAAAGGTGCATTGATGTGGCAAGTTTCTGTGACACTGACTTAGATGGCTTGGAACTGTTCAGTGAAATTGTAGATTGCAGAATGCTGCTTAAGACACGAGATGATGTTCTGATCACTAACACACAGGAATTACTTTGTGTCATTGTACAATATGGGGATGAAAGTGTTTTCCCAAACCCTCGGGTTGGCCTTAGATCCTGCTGACCATTGCAGTATTAATTGCTAGTTGTGAGCGATCATTTAGTAAACTGAAACTTATCTTGTCGTACCTTGGAACGTCTATGGGGCAAGAAAGGTTGTCGGCCTTAGGTCTACTAAGTGTAGAGCAAGAGATCGCAGACAAAATAAACTTTGATGACGTGGTAGATAAATTTTCAGCTGTAAAAGCTAGAAAGATAAATACATTGTGTCGTGCATCAGTACTTGATAACCTTCAATTCATTGTCAACCCTTTTCTTTGGTTTGGTTTTCTGTTATCAATATCTGTCTAATTACCTTTACCCTTTAAAGCTTTATACCGTTTTATTTCCTTGCATATTGTTGGCCCTAAGCATCCAGCACTTTAATCTTTTTGTGTTCATTAGTTTGCCACATGCTAAAACATTCTCTAAAGAAAAGTGAGGTTTATTATTAGTGAACTAATTCATCTTTGTTCTTATCAGATTTCTTTCCAGGCATTATAACTATTCAGTCTTTACCACAAAATACATTTTTTTCTAATATTAACTTCTATACTGGCAACAATTTGTACATTTTCATGATTTTCTTAGCCCCTGTTTTTACTAAAGTTTATCTCCTATTTTAGTCATATCTGTTTAATTTGCCATTTGTCTCTGGTTATTAAGAGTTACTGGTTGCTGTGATGCCTTACTATAGTCTACATTTTATTTATCTTATCAACATTTTGGAATTTATTTATGAGGGCTAATAATTAATTAATTATATCTATTATTAATAAAATAAACTATTCTAGTTTGCGAATTTGGTTTGTGTTCTATCATTCCAGAATATTATTATGCAAATTAGAATGCTTTGTTTTCAACACAGTATATCTGAAATATTAAAGGCCAACATTTCCTGCCAAGATTAGTACACTCAAATGAAAAGAGCCCTTCACCCCTTTGGGGGCGCCATAATAGACTTTGCCCCCGGGCGCCAACAACCCCACGACGCCACTGACAGAGCCACAGGGATAGGAGACTTTGGCCACCTCCATTCCCCCCATTCCTTCCCTCCCTCCCAAGAGAATATAAAGGAAAGGGAGTAAGGGGAAATTAAGGAAGAAAGGGAAGGGAGGAAGGGGACGAAAGAGAGAGAGAAAGTGACTGAAAGGGAAGGGAAGGAAAGGAAGGAAGAGGAAGGGGAAGAGAGAGAAGGGAAGGGAAGGGAAGGAAGGAAAAGGAGAGAGAGAGAGAGAGAGAGAGAGAGAGAGAAGGGAATGGAAGGGGAGGAAGGAAAAGAGAGAGAAGTGGATGAAAAGTGATGGAAAGGAAAGCGAAGGAAAAGGAAGAGTAGAAAATAAAGGAGGAAGGAAGAGGAAAGGGAAAGAGAGATAAGAGGGGACAAAAAGTGTTGGAAAGGGAAGAGGGGGAGCCATACATCCTTTCCCTCACCAAACCACGTTCTCACACCTCGGCACTTTCCAGGTATTTGGAGGAGTACAAGTTGAAGGACCGGTGCGCTGACGGAACCATTGTAGCCGTGCCGTGCTCCCTGCCAGACAACACCAACACCAACACCACTGCAGGGAAAAAGAAGAAAAAGAAATGTGTGGTGTGTGTGTCTCAGGCTGGGAAGGAAGACGCCACATTATCACACCAGGAGGAATCACTCAGTAGCCTTCAGAACGGTGGTGTCAGTGAGGGTTCAAGGACAAAGAGGAGAGGTGTGGTGTGTGTGTCTCAGGCTGGGAAGGAAGACCCCACATTACCACACCAGGAGGAAACACACACTGGCCTTCAGATGGTGGTGTCAGTGAAGGTTCAAGGACAAAGAGAAGGAGAGGTGTGGTGTGTGTGTGTCTCAGGCTGGGAAGGAAGACCCCACATTACCACACCAGGAGGAAACACACACTAGCCTTCAGAACGGTGGTGAGTTGAAAGTTCAAGAAGGAGAGGAGAGAGAGGGTGTGTGTCTCAGGCTGGGGAGGAAGAGGAAGGAAGTTCACTGGAGAAGCACTTAATGGCCTCACGAATGGCGGTTCTGGCTCAAATACCGATGTGATTAAACATAGGAAACAAACCCGAAGGAGAGAGAAGAAGTTGAAGGGAGGCGATGAAGTGGCCGTACCTTAGAGGAAGAACAAGGATGGATAGAATATGAAAAAGCACTAGTTACCCCTCACAATAGCAGCGTTGGCTCAAGTACCGATGTGAGGAAGCAGGAAGCAAACCCAAAGGAGAGGGAAGAAGTTGAAGGGAGGCGATGAACTTGCTGTGCCTTAGAGGAAGAACAGGGATGAGTAGAACATGAAAAAAACACTAGTTACCCCTCACAATGGCAGCGTTGGCTCAAGTACTGACGTGATTAAACATAGGAAGCAAACACGAAGGAGAGGGAAAAAGAAGAAGTTGCAGGGAGGTTATGAAGTTGCCGTGCCTTAGAGGAGGAACAGGGATGGATAGAATATGAAAAAAACACTAGTTACCCCTCACAATGGCAGTTTTGGCTCAAGTACTGATGTGATGAAGCACAGGAAGCAAACCCAAAAGAGAGGGAAGAAGAAGAAGTTGAAGGGAGGCGATGAAGTGGCCGTACCTTAGAGGAAGAACAGCGACAGATGGAACATGAAGGAAGAAGAAAACACTAGTGACCCCTCACAGTGACAGCACTAGTGAAAGGAAGAGAAAGAAGGTGGAACAGAGGGAGTGTAGTGTGGCTTGTGTGTGTTGAACTTAAGAAGGGACACACTGCAGGGTTTGAACAAGAAGAAATGCTTACCTCACAGTGACAGCACTAGTGAAAGGAAGAGAAAGAAGGTGGAACAGAGGGAGTGTAGTGTGGCTTGTGTGTGTTGAACTTAAGAAGGGACACACTGCAGGGTTTGAACAGGAAGAAATGCTTACCTCACAATGACAGCACTAGTGAAAGGAAGAGAAAGAAGACAAAACAGAGGGAGTGTAGTGTGGCTTGTGTGTGTTGAACTTAGAAGGAAGACACTGCAGGTTTGAGCAAAGAAAACACTTACTGACGATGGCTGAGTGGTCGGTGCCTGGATGCCATGACCCCAAGGACCCAGGTTCAAGTCCCTCTGCAAGACACTGACAATTCTTAACCATCGGCGAGTGGTGGAATATTACCCACATGCTGCCCAGGTCTTCAATCAACCTTGACTTCAGCGACTTCGGTCAAGAGGAGCACCGGGGGGCAGCATGGGCCTACTGGTGCTATAGGCAGAGGAGGAGGAGGAAAAATTAAAAGAGGAAGAATTCTGTGGCACTGGTGAAGGAGTTGAAGGAGGAAGAGGATAAAAAGGAAAGAGAAAGAAATCTGCAGCTACAATGGAAGAGAGGAAACACAGAAAAAGAGACACATGAAGAGATTGAAGGAAAGGGAATGGACAGTTACGACAAGAAGAAGCATTTAATAGTCCTTATAATGGTGGCACTGCTGAAGAATAAGAAGGAAGAGGAAGAAAGGAAAAATATGTACCTTGTGATTTTGGGCTGTGAAGAAGCTGAAGGAAGGCAAAGTAATGGCAGGACCTTGAGGGAAGAGAACAAACAGTCAATTACAACAAGAAGAAGCACTTACTAGTCTACAGAATGGTGGCACTGCTGAAGGAGAACACAAAGGAAGAACAAACAACAGCAGACCTGCTGGTCCTTATGAGGCTGTTTGTGACAAGCTACACTAACTATCTAATCAAAGGTGGAAGATGAAGGACAGCAAAGGCGAAGGCTCCTTCCCACCCCCCATCCCTCCAGCCAAAGCTGGCAAGAAAGGAAAAAGAACCATGCAGCTTGGAAAAACTGCATGGAGATTATGTAGGAAAGAGGAAAGAACTACCGTTACTGCTACCACTAACCGGGCGATAAAAGCGGACAAGGACAAGAGGAAAGAAGGAAGAAGAGGAAAAAGGAAAGAGAAAGAAATCTGTGCCTTGTGAATTTTATGCTGTGACAGTTACAATAGGAATTACACTTACTCTCCTTCACAGTGCTGGCATGTGCTCAAATTATGACACACAAAACAGCGCCTTCACCATTACTCTTTCCTTCCTCTCTTCAAAACACTTCTCCCTCTCTCAGCCAAACACTGTCATGGAGCCATCTGGTCCCATAAAGCACTAGTGGAAACAGTCGCCTTCACCATTACTTCTCCTTCCTCTCCACTCTTACAAACACTTCTCCCTCTCCCTCCCTCCCAGCCAAACACTGTCATGGAGCCATCTGGTCCCATAAAGCACTAGTATTTTTAGAATGGCAAAAACATGTATAATGAGCTCACAGCGAAACAGTGCGCGCGACCTTTTGTATACTCGGACGTTTGTCACGGCGGAAAACATACATGATATACAGACAAACACACAACATTGAGGGGAGGCGATGAAAAGGCAGTCCCTTCAACTTGACGGGGGTGGAAGGAAGTGTGAGAGATGAAGAAGGAAGGAGAAAAAGAACATCCCATCACAACACTGGTGCTAAGAAAAGACAAAGAAGAAAAGTAAAATAAGAAAGAAAGGTGTAGCTTGTGGCTCTCAGGAATGTTAGTTAGGCTGTAACACTTGCAATAGAGAAAACACTTTAGTGGTGGCGTGGACTCAAGTTCTGACTCACACGAAGAACAGCTGAAACAAATATGAAATAAAGTATGTGTGTGTGTGTGTACCTATTTGCAGTATACAGGGCCTCAGCTCAAGCATGGTCAGTCCTGTCTCCCAATCTATATTTGTCTAGCTTTTTCTTCATTTTCTGGCCACTGCCCGCCTCAACAAGGTCTTTGCTTCGTCCATTCCATGTATCCACACTCCTCTATGGAAAACTGCATGTCTTTCAACAAGTCCCCTTTCTCAATTTCTTACTGTGTCCTCTTAGTTGCCTCCTCCCTTCCATCGCGATTAAATCATTTCTATCCAACACTTCCATGCCACTCGTATTCTCTCATAAAAATTACATCTCATCCCTTCTCCATTTTCATACAAGACTAACCATCATATTCTTTTAACATTTCGGCGCCCAAGCACACAGATTCAACAAGGCTTTCGTATGAGTTGTAGGAGGCATTTCCAGGGGTAGTTCCATGGCCCTCATGGTAGTTTGACCCTTCTTCTGTAACAAGAACTTAAAATACCACCCTTTAGAGCCTGACTGATCTCCTTTTATGCCTTTGGAAATAGTTGATGTGAGGGGCGGAAGTGTTTGAGAATACCAACCCTCTTAGTATCTCCATCTCTCCAGTGCTTTCATCTCCTGTATGACAATCTTCTCTCACTTAAAAACTAATTCTCATCCTTCTCCAATTTCCTATAAGACTTAGTGTAGCTCTTTGATCTCAATGTAATGAACTCCATCTCTTTGATCCTTTCCTCTCTTCCTTCTCGTGTTCCTTCGGGTTGTCTTTAGAGGGAGAATTAAAGGTTGGAAACTGGACTCTGAACTCAGACCCTCAGAGCTCAGCATTCACCACTTCCAGCCGTTGTGTAATATAGTGATATCTGTAGAAGTAGTAGTAATAGTAGTATCATGTCCTCTGCATGCTTCTAATTATTCCAAATTTCTTCTTTTCTCTTATTTTTACATCATATTTCTCTCTCCTCTGTGCCGGCTCCATTCAAACAAGACTTTCTGTATCTCCATATTTATTCAGTTAACTTACATTGTGTTTACATTAATGCCAGAGAGAGAGAGAGAGAGAGAGAGAGAGAGAGAGAGAGAGAGAGAGAGAATATTTATGTGTCGGGGGGTCTTGTGTCTGTGGGGTTTGTAAACATACTGTGGGGTGACATCCTGTGGGGCCTGTGGCTGAGAGAGAGAGAGAGAGAGAGAGAGAGAGAGAGAGAGAGAGAGAGAGAGAGAGAGAGAGAGAGAGAGAGAGAGAGATTTATGTCACTCAGCATTACACTGTCACTATCAGGCTGCTGCTAACGTGCCACTCACTGGAGGTCAGTGATCAGGTGTGTACAGCCAGGCTTGGGCGCCAGATTTGACCCAATGTGGACAAATTTCCCACGTCCACACATGAGGTCAATCTGCCGCCCATGCCTGGCTGCAGACACCCACCCTAATCAGTGCGCTGCTAACACGTCCGCTGCGATTGGCACAGATTTGGCTTTCACTAGTAGCCTGGTAACATATACTCCCAGGTCTTCCTCTGCCTCTGTGGTGGATAGTGGAGTGTTTCCCATGTGGTATTGGTGTGCTGGATATCCCTTCACTGGTAGCCTGGTAACATACACTCCCAGGTCTTCATCTGCCTCTGTGGTGGATACTGGAGTGTTTTCCATGTGGCACTGGTATGCTGGATATCCCCTCCTAGGGTGCAGTACTTTACATTTTTCTTCATTGAATTGTAGCAGCCACTTTTTGTTCCATTCCTGTTGCTAAGTGATGTCTTCTTATAGGAAATCCGCAGTCAAGGGGTTAACGGTGACAGCATCGTCTTAGTGCCAGCCAGACAGTGACAGTTCCCAGGGCAGCCAAACAGTGACAAACTGCTGTGGGAAGCTTTAAAATTGGTGCATCAAAGAATGAGAGCATTTCAAGCTTACGACACATATCCCTTACATCAAATCAAAATATATTAGTATTTCCATGAGAGAGAGAGAGAGAGAGAGAGAGAGAGAGAGAGAGAGAGAGAGAGAGAGAGAGAGAGAGAGAGAGAGAGAGAGAGAGAGAGAGAGAGAGAGAGAGAGAGAGAGAGAGAGAGAGAGAGAGAGAGAGAGAATCCTTTTCCCAACTCAGACTTTGGTGAAGAGATTAAATTTGTATTAGTATTAAGTAAATAAATAAATGATAGAAAAAAATGGCTTGAGTCTAGGCCCCTGAGAGAGAGAGAGAGTTGTGCTTGCCACTCATCTTTTTCTTGTATATTTGAATTCGTGAAGCATCAGTGACGCGGCAATAACAGTTCAAAATCTCAAAGTGTGTACCTCACAGTGCTGGGGATGGACCCGGACCCTTGCAATAAAAGTTGGGGCAGCACATTAACTGAGTCCCTTATGAGCTCCTCCTCCTCCTCCTACTTATCCTCCTCCAGATCCCCTTCCTCCTCCTCCTGTATAATATGGAAGCTGAAGGAAGTGTAAATGAAAGTAAAGGAGTGTATTGAACAAGTGCATTAGTCTCATCATCAGTCATCATTCCCTCAATGTCCACACTGTTAGGCTGGGACGTCAGGTGTAGTGCCGCAGAATTGGCCCCTGGCACGATGGTTGAGTTTGCTTGCTGCCCTGGCTTGTACCCTGAAGGCCCGGGTTCCCTCAGTGCACGTACGAGACTAGTGAAACATTATTATTATTGCTATTAGTATTATCTGTCATGGATATACACAAGAATGACAAAACTAATGCATCTGTTCAATATACACCCATGCCTTAATATACTTTCTCTTGCATGCAAATTATAGGGGAAGGAGATGGGAAGATTTAGAAGAGGAAAAATAGGAGGAGGAGGAACTAAGGAAAAATATAGATGAGGATTTGTATGAGAGGAACGAAGGAAGAAAACATAGAAAATAAGAAAGGAGGAGGAGGAGGAGGAACAGAAAAGGAGGTGTAATGAAAACTATGAAAAGAGGAATATAAGAAAAACGTAAGTTTAGAAGAGGAGGAGGAACAGAGGAAGAAAATTATAGCTAGAGGAGGATCCGTAAGAGGAGAAATGACGGACGAAAATAAATGATGGAAATAGAGAAAACAAGGAAGAGGAGGAGAAGGAGGAGGAAGAGAGAAGTATAAGAAATACATACGTTTAGAAGAGGAAGTGGAGGAGGAGGAGGAGAAATGACGGACGAAAATAAATGATGGAAATAGAGAAAACAAGGAAGAGGAGGAGGAAGAGAAGTATAAGAAAGACATAAGTTTAGAAGAGGAGGAGGAGGACAAGTAGGAGGAGAAACGAAGGATAAAATTAAGGAAGGAAATAGAGAAAACAAGGAAGAGGAGGAGGAAGAGAAGTATAAGAAAGACATAAGTTTACAAGAGGAGAAGATCGAGGAGGAGGAGGAGAACAAGTAGGAGGAGAAACGGAGGAAGAAAACTAACGCTGGAGATATAGAAAAAAAGGAAGAGGAGGAGGAGGAAGAGAAATGAAGATGGAATGAAAAACGGAGAAAAGGAAAAATATATTAAAAAAACCTGAGAAGAGGAAATAATAAGCAGGAGAATAAAGGAAGAAAGGGCAGAAAGGGGGAGAGAGGAAGGAAGAGGAGAAGTAGAAAGGAAAAAGACATAAAATTATAGAAAACGAATCCTAGGAGAGGAAGAGGAGGGGTCAAAGAAGGAAGAGGAGGAGGAGGAGGAGAAGGAGCAAAGGAAGAAAAATAAGAAAGGAAAGAGGAAGGAAGAGGAGGAGGAGGAGGAGGAGGAAAAATTAGAAAGGAAAGAGAGATACATGAGAGAAAAATGAATCATATAGGAAGAGGAGAGGGAGGGGAAGCGATAAAGAAGGAGGAGGAGGAGGAGGAAGGATAAAGAATGACATATATTAGAAAGGAAGAAAAATAAAGGAAAGAAGAAATAAATGATAAAATAATATAAGAAGGAAAGAAGAAGTATAAGAAGAAGAAAAAGAAAAAGAAGAAGAGGAGAAGAAAATATATATTAGGAAGGAAGAAAAACACGAAGAGAAGGAGAGAGAAGATACAGTAAAAGAGGAGGAGCAAGGAGGAGGAGGAGGAGGAAGAGGAGGAAGCTCTTGCTACTATAAATCTTGCAAACTACTACTACTACTACTATTACTACTACTACTATTATTACTACTATTACTACCACTACTACATGCATTTCACTAGACTGTGACTAGAGTAAGGTCTGTATATGATTCTTGGTGTGGTGGTTCTGCTGCTGGTATCTCATTCCCTCCCTCATTCTTGTTGTGGTTCTGTTGTCTCATTCGACCATTCTTGCTGTGGTTTCAATGCACATTCATTCATTCTATTCCCGTCACTGCCTGTTGCTTGCCGCCCGCCTCGCCTGTGAATGGAAGGATGTGTGAATGTGTATGTCATGGGAAGAATGTGTGAACCATCTGT
Source organism: Eriocheir sinensis (assembly GCF_024679095.1). Lineage (NCBI taxonomy): Eukaryota > Metazoa > Arthropoda > Malacostraca > Decapoda > Varunidae > Eriocheir > Eriocheir sinensis. The sequence goes on along the minus strand of NW_026110295.1, from coordinate 2,077,321 downwards.
ATGTTACGGGAAGAATGTGTGAACCATCTGTATGTTACGGGAGGGAAGAATGTGTGAACCATCTGTATGTTACGGGAAGAATGTGTGAACCATCTGTATGTTACGGGAAGAATGTGTGAACCATCTGTATGTTACGGGAGGGAAGAATGTGTGAACCATCTGTATGTTACGGGAGGGAAGAATGTGTGAACCATCTGTATGTTACGGGAGGGAAGAATGTGTGAACCATCTGTATGTTACGGGAGGGAAGAATGTGTGAACCATCTGTATGTTACGGGAAGAATGTGTGAACCATCTGTATGTTACGGGAAGAATGTGTGAACCATCTGTATGTTACGGGAAGAATGTGTGAACCATCTGTATGTTACGGGAAGAATGTGTGAACCATCTGTATGTTACGGGAACAATGTGAACCATCTGTATGTTACAGGAAGAATGTGAACCATCTGTATGTTACAGGAAGAATGTGTGAACCATCTGTATGTTACGGGAAGAATGTGTGAACCATCTGTATGTTAGAGGAAGAATGTGTGAACCATCTGTATGTTACAGGAAGAATGTGTGAACCATCTGTATGTTACAGGGGAAATGTGTGAACCATCTGTATGTTACGGGATGAATGAGTGAACCATCTCTATGTTACGGGACGAATGCGTGAACCTTCTGTATGTTACGGGAAGATTGTGTGAACCATCTGTATGTTACGGGAAGAATGTGTGAACCATCTGTATGTTACGGGAGGGAAGAATGTGTGAACCATCTGTATGTTACGGGAAGAATGTGTGAACCATCTGTATGTTACGGGAAGAATGTGTGAACCATCTGTATGTTAAGGGAAGAATGTTTGAACCATCTGTATGTTACGGGAAGAATGTGTGAACCATCTGTATGTTACGGAAAGAATGTGTGAACCATCTGTATGTTACGGAAAGAGTGTGTGAACCATCTGTATGTTACGGGAATGTGTGTGAACCATCTGTATGTTACGGGAATGTGTGTGAACCATCTGTATGTTACGGGAATGTGTGTGAACCATCTGTATGTTACGGGAATGTGTGTGAACCATCTGTATGTTACGGGAAGAATGTGTGAACCATCTGTATGTTACGGGAAGAGTGTGTGAACCATCTGTATGTTACGGGAAGAATGTGTGAACCATCTGTATGTTACGGGAAGAATGTGTGAACCATCTGTATGTTACGGGAAGAATGTGTGAACCATCTGTATGTTACGGGAAGAATGTGTGAACCATCTCTATGTTACGGAAAGAATGTGTGAACCATCTGTATGTTACGGGAAGAATGTGTGAACCATCTGTATGTTACGGGAAGAATGTGTGAACCATCTGTATGTTACGGGAAGAATGTGTGAACCATCTGTATGTTACGGGAAGAATGTGTGAACCATCTGTATGTCATGGGAAGAATGTGTGAACCATCTGTATGTCATGGGAAGAATGTGTGAACCATCTGTATGTTACGGGAAGAATGTGTGAACCATCTGTATGTTACGGGAAGAATGTGTGAACCATCTGTATGTTAGTGGGAGAGTGTGTGAACCATCTGTATGTTTCTGGAAGAATGTGTGAACCATCTGTATGTTACTGGAAGAATGTGTGAACCATCTGTATGTTACGGGAAGAATGTGTGAACCATCTGTATGTTACGGGAAGAATGTGTGAACCATCTGTATGTTACGGGAAGAGTGTGTGAACCATCTGTATGTTACGGGAAGAGTGTGTGAACCATCTGTATGTTACGGGAAGAGTGTGTGAACCATCTGTATGTTACGGGAAGAATGTGTGAACCATCTGTATGTTACGTTATGAATGTGTGAACCATCTGTATGTTACGGGAAGAGTGTGTGAACCACCTGTATGTTACGGGAGGGAAGAGTGTGTGAACCATCTGTATGTTACGGGAAGAGTGTGTGAACCATCTGTATGTTACGGGAAGAATGTGTGAACCATCTGTATGTTACGGGAAGAATGTGTGAACCATCTGTATGTTACGGGAAGAATGTGTGAACCATCTGTATGTTACGGGAAGAATGTGTGAACCATCTGTATGTTACGGGAAGAATGCGTGAACCATCTGTATGTTACGGGAAGAATGTGTGAACCATCTGTATGTCATGGGAAGAATTAATGTGTGAACCATCTGTATGTTACGGGAGGGAAGAGTGTGTGAACCATCTGTATGTTACGGGAGGGAAGAATGTGTGAACCATCTGTATGTTACGGGAAGAGTGTGTGAACCATCTGTATGTTACGGGAAGAGTGTGTGAACCATCTGTATGTTACGGGAGGGAAGAGTGTGAAAATCGGTGTCATTGCTTAAAAAGAATAGATGAAAACTGCTACGATTTTTTTACCATAATTAAGAATGAGAGAGGCCAATGAGGAAGGTGAATGAGATACGGAAGAAAGAATGAGAAAAAAAATGAGAAAAATGAGACCAAGGAGGAAGTAGTAGTCTTTTTTTTTACGGAAAGGAAAAAACAGCTCATGGGTAAACAAAATAATAAATCCACTTCGTACATTTTGGATGGAGAGGCGTCTGGAAGGGGAGAGGGAAGGGAATTTTTAAAAGGAGAGGGAGATGATGTTACTTTAGATTGGCAGTCAGGAATGCTGCCTTACCCTGTCTACCCGGCCTACTAAGCAATCACGAGTGTGGAGTCGGATATAAAAAATTTCAGTAAATTTAAAGGTTACGACTCCGACTCCACACCTCTGTAAGCAAAACACATCGGCAGAGGGACGCAGTGTCTTTAATGTTAATTACCTATCACGTTTGAACACAGCCTGGCGCGAGACAAGCCCACGGGGTTAGTAAGTTATCACAAGAAACAGAACGCGATTTAAAAAAAAAGTGCAACTCACGTACCTGACACCACTCGACCCTCAGAGTGGTGTCAACGGTACATTTTTTTCCCTTCACAAAAATATTAATGTAAAATACAAATGATGTCTGCAAATGAACCCAATCAATTCAAACCAATAATCTATAGCAGATTTATTACTTTAACTCTAGTAGCTAATTTGTTATAAATAAAAAAGAAGCAAATTCCATGAAGAGTTCCTCTGAGACACCCTCTGAAAAATATAACCTGAAACAAACACACATTATTTCGGCAAAACTTTTGGTTAATAAACACTCACCACTCCAACGAGGCCAAGGTGTGTGTGTGTGTGTGTGTGTGTGTGTGTTTCACCACGGCCTGATCACGATATGGGCTCGTCGTCGCCAACAATTATATATATAAACCCTTATCGTGCCGGAGCCGCCCTGGTGGCTTGGCTAGTAGGCTGCCATGAGCCACCCGGGCGGGTTTTTCACACACCCTTTATTTTGTTCCATCACTGTGCGTTTATACTAATTATTATGGTATATATTTTTTCATAGGTAACCATCCTCAATAATTAAACTTCATCATTCGAAACCTTATATGCTTGTTAGTAATGAATAGTCCGTAAAAGAATGAACTGTGCATAAAGCTCCTTATGATAATGTCGGCACGAGCGATATTAGGCTATTGGATATTATATTATTTTGAATTACCTCTCCAGTAGGACTTACTTTGTCCTTTAGTCATATGGATCCTATAAACAAGCACATTTTATCACTTTACAACAATTACAATAAACTAGGCAGCATAATTTATTTACATTTATATATATATATACATAAAAATTTAAATAAATATATATATATATATATATATATATATATATATATATATATATATATATATATATATATATCCGTATCCATTGTCTTCGTACGCAGCTGAAACTTCTCCCGAGACGCCTCGCGGAGGGAGGGCGAGAAGGGACGCACTGTCAAGATGGACGGAAAAACTTGGGCATGTTTCTTTGCCCCACTTCACCAAGCAGTGATTTGATATTGGACGTAGATCGAGAATTCGTAATCTCGTAGCCCGGAGAGTAAGTGTGTGTATTGGCTTTATCCCCATCCATAGACCGGTCAAATAAAGAGCTCTAAGATCGCTCCCAGAGGATGGTGGCTCTCAGGGATCCACACTGATCTACAAGGCTGTTCGTGAATAACACACACACACACACACACACACACACACACACACACAAACATAATATATATATATATATATATATATATATATATATATATATATATATATATATATATATATATATATGTGTGTGTGTGTGTGTGTGAGAGAGAGAGAGAGAGAGAGAGAGAGAGAGAGAGAGAGAGAGAGAGAGAGAGAGAGAGAGAGAGAGAGAGAGAGAGAGAGAGAGAGAGAGAGAGAGAGAATTACATAGAAAATCAGACCACACAGACCACATGGTCCAGACTAGGTGGTCTGTCCTTAAACCTAAGTGATTTTACATTAATCAGAGGGCTCCAAAACGTTACTTTTCTACTCTAGTTAATATTAAGTTCAAGGAAGTGACGGTCGAGCTTGTTTTTAAAGGAGTCAATCGTGTTACACTGGACCACTGATGGTGGGAGCTTATTCCATTCTCGCACTACAACGTTGGTGAAGAAAAATTTGGTGCAGTCTGAATTTTTGTCTACATTTGAGTTTTATGCCATTGTTCCTCGTTCGCAAAGTGTCATTGATCATAAACAATTTTGTTCTGTCTACATTCGTGAAACCATTAAGTATTTTAAAACATTCGATCAGTTTTCCTCGGAGGCGACGTTTCTCAAGAGATTACATGTTAAGGGTGGAAAGCCTTTCTTCGTAGGATTTGTTGCCCAAGGAAGGGATAATTTTTGTTGCTCGACGCTGAACACCTTCTAGTTTAGCAATGTCCTTTGCATGGTGGGGAAGCCAAAACTGTACCGCATATTCCAAGTGGGGTCTGACTAAACTATTGTAGAGCGGAAGTATTACATCTTTATTCTTGAATAAAAAGTTTCTTTTAATGAAGCCCAGCATTCTGTTCGCTTTATTTGCAGCATCGATGCATTGATGTGAGAATTTGAGGTTTGACGCGATTTTGACCCCCAGGTCCTTAACGCACTGAACGCTTGTGAGTTTAACGCCGCGCATTTCGTAATCGAACTTCTTATTTTTTGTTCCAACTTGAAGGACCTGGAACTTGTATACGTTAAAGAGCATCTCCAATTTATCCGACCAAGCTGAAATTTTGTGCAAATCCTCTTGGAGGCTTTGCCTGTCTTCGTCAGTGACAACCGAGTTACCAATCTTTGTGTCGTCTGCAAATTTACTAATGCGATTATTGAGTCCAACATCCACATCGTTGATGTAAATAATGAAGAGCACTGGGCCAAGAACCGAGCCCTGAGGGACGCCACTAGTGACCGGCGCCCACTCTGAGTTAAATCCGTCAATCACAACTCTTTGTTGTCTCTTGCTCAACCAATTCACGATCCATTGGTTTACTTGACCGTCAATACCTATTTGCATTAATTTATAAAGAAATTTATGAAGTGGGACTTTATCAAACGCTTTCTAGAAATCAAGATAGACTACGTCCACTTATTTGGTTAGGTCATGAATTGAGAAGAGATCGTTATAAAAGATCAGTAGGTTTAACAGGCATGATCTTTTGTTACGGAAGCCATGAGAGAGAGAGAGAGAGAGAGAGAGAGAGAGAGAGAGAGAGAGAGAGAAAGATAGATATTAGGGGAGGAGGTGGGTGAGTGGTTAGTGTGCCGGTGCAGCGTCCAGGGGATCCAGGAAGGACGTGGGTTCGAATCGTGGCCGCTGGGATTTTTTCTGGCACCGCCGAGTGGCCTGCAAGAGTACCCACATGCTGAGGTGAAGACCACCTATCAACCCGGACTCTACATTACCTCTCCAAAGAGAGCCTCAGATATGAGAACCATGGGGCAGTATGAGCCAAAACAAGATGGCGCCATTATAAACACTCGCTTGCGCCACAACGGGCTGGGCAGACCATCAGTCCCCATCAATGAAAAAGCCTAACGGTGCAATAGGCCGGAGCGTAAATCAATATATATATATATATATATATATATATATATATATATATATATATATATATATATATATATATATATATATATATATATATATATCAGAGCTGGGCGTTACTGGATTTGGGGTAGTCCGCTACTGCCTCCGCACTTCGGACGCAGGTAGTCCGCATCTGTACTTCCGCGACTAAAATTTTTTCGCTCGGTCCGCTACCGGACCTCCGCTACTGTACGCAAAACTATTAAAGCGCGCCTGAAAAAACTAGTCCGCACCTCAAAAATAAAACAAAATAGTACAAGGCAATAATACATCAAGCTTCATATATATATATATATATATATATATATATATATATATATATATATATATAGATATATATATATATATATATATATATATATATATATATATATATATTTAAGGCAGGAGATTTTCTCTTATACATGTTTGGTTAAAGGTGATAGCTAACTCAGCGTTATATATCTTCTTGAGTAAGTTTTCCTTGTTTCTTAAGAGTGTCTTGTTCTCTTTTGATAAGACTGAGATGACATCTCCATATGGTGTCATCGTTGTCGCCAGATCGCGATTTCGGGTCCTTGACCCTTCTTCAGTGGCAGGAGTGGAGCTGTGTCCGTCTTGAGGTCTCGAGTGAGAATGACTACACCTTCCTTTTCAGATTTACCCCCTAAAAAGGGGGAACGGGCCTTTGTCACAGTGGACGGCCCGTCGCAGAGGGGAACCCGCCGCGGGCGTGCGGCGGGTGGGGGAGCCCTTCCGTCGCCGCCTCAGCCACGGGTATAAACCGGGGGGCAGCGACGGAGGAACGGGCCCTCCGAGCTCTGGCTCGAGGAGCAGCCCGCTCGTGTGGGCGAGCAATGCAAGCTCGTAGCGGGAGCCTCCGCCGCCGCCACAGCCACGGGTAACAGCCGGCGAGCAGCGACGGAGGCACGGGCTCTCTGGGCAGGCGCCCAGCAGACACCCGTAGCGGTGCACGGGCGAGCAGCCGACCGATCGACTTGACTGCCGCGGTGGGGCCCTAGGCGAGGATGACCAAGCGGGTCAACCACGCCGCAGCAGAAGGACCCCCCGGCTGCTCGCCCGAGGAGTGCTGGCGGTCCACTGACTACACCGCAGTTCAGTTCAATAGTTTATTGATAACCTTCACATAAGACATATAAAAATAAACATAAAAATTACAAAAATAAGCGGTTACCAAAGCAGGCTCTAAACAAGCAGCCTGCCCGATGTACGATACATAGTTGGCACTAGTTACAATTGGACAAGATTACACATGGATGAAATGTCTTTTTATTCAGTGGTCACCGGCGTAGTAGCTTTCGAGCTCAGCGTCGGTGAGGTCTCTGTCTGCGTTGAGGAAGAAGTCGTCGTCCACGTCTCCGACGTCGACCTCGTCCTCCGAGACGTCTTCCTCCTCGTAAGTCGCCCACTCAACCTCCTGCCTGTGGTCGAAGTGACGTGGGGGGTTACCCAGTGGGCGGGCCGTGCGGATGGAGGCTGGGAGCGGCTTCCCTTCACGGAGTGTCCTCCTCACTAAGGGGAGGGCTGTCTCGTGCGGGATCCTCTCGAACCTGGCCTCCTCCTCTTGTTCAGTGAGGTGCTCGTAGCGGATCAGGAGATCCACCAACTCGCCCTCACTGAAATTGTAGGTCCGTGGGGTCTGGGTCGCCTGGCAGCTGCCGGGGGCCTCGCGGGGTGCTGGCTCCACTGCAGTCGCCGGCGCGTCCACCGTCTCGAGTGTCTGGTCCCTGGTCCTCTTTGTCTTCTTCGGCGCGGGTACATCTGGGGACACTACTGGGGGTGTCACCTCGGCGGTCGCCGCAGCCGTCTCCGTTCTCGTCGGCCGTGGTGGGTCCACCTCCATCTCCCTAGCGGGAGACTTTGGTGTCGGGACGCTCAGTTCCGTGGGTCCCGTCCTCCTCTTCCGTCTGCGGCGCCTCTTTCGTCCTTCACCGTGGGTGACGTCCTCTCCTCCGTGGGCGGCTGCCTTGGCCGCGCTGCTGCCGGGTCCGCCGAAGACGTCGTCCTCTGCAGCTTGGCTCCCGGGATTCTGCGGAGTCGAGCGGGGCACCTGCGGTTCCAGGCATGGTGACCTGAACTGCAGTTGGGGCACACAGCCACCGGGCGCGCCACGCCTTCCCTAAGGCGGCGAACGCAGTCCCTCGTAGCGTGGTCCCCGCTGCACACGCCGCACAGCTCCTTCGTCCTGGTACACTGCCGCTGCCTGTGGCCGAAAGCCTGGCACTTGTAACAGCGCACAGGCTCCGGCACGTAGCGGCGGCAGGTAAAGCGTCCCCAGCATCCGAGGTCCAGCGAGGCGGGGACACGTCCCCGCAGCGTCAGCTGCACGCTCCGGGTGGGCAGGCGTCGTCCGTGGCCGGCGTTGTAGTGGCACCTCACTGCAGCTGCAACGCAGGGGTGCGCCAACACCGGGTCCAATGGGAGGTGGGTTGGGTATCCAAGCAGGACACCCTTCACCGCCGCCTCCTTTTTCTCCAGGGTGATGCCGCGGGTCCGTCCAGCAGCAATCTCGTCCAGGGTGGTGGCGTGGTCCCAGTCCCACGCACGGATGAGGAAGTCCCCCGCGCGGGAGACCGTCACCCGGAGTCGCAGCTTCCGCTCGTCCTCCATCCACCGAATGGCCTGGTAGTGGGTGCTGAAGTCCGAAGACACCAGCCTCCACTCCGGCAGGGGTCCGCTCGATCGGTCCTCCCCGCCGTCCTCGTGAAGCGTCCTCCTTCGGGCCCGCTTGCTCTGCACGCGGGTCCATCCGTCCCCGTCGTCAGGAGCAGACTCCGTGGGCCGCTTCCTTCTTGCCGCCATAGCAGAGGCGGGAGCTGAGAGCTCAACCGGGCCGTCTGCAGGGGCAAGTCAGGGAGAGCAGCAGTGAGGTGCGCGTCCGCGCTGGCCTTTTATACAGGCTAGGCGGGCGCTGATTGGCTGAGCGCCTCAGCGGCTGATTTTCTTTTCATGCTCGGAAGTGCTTGTAAGTCTAGGTGCTGGATGTTCAAGCTAGGCTCCATTTCCTTGATGTAGAGAGCTTCGAGGATGGGAAGGCGTCTCATATCGGTGCAGGTCGTGATGATTTCAGTGTTCTTTTCTAGCATTTCTCTTGTGAGGGTCTTGTGTTCTTTTCTCATGTGGGACTTCGGTGCTCCTGATGCTAGGTGGTAGGTAAGGCGTCTACTTAGCTTCACTGTCGTCATGCCAATATAGGATGTGTTAAGGGCTGCACAGTTCCCTTGGTTGCAGGAGATCCTATATACAACATGCGACTGTTGGGCTTTGTCTTGTTCCTTGTCAGGGCTGTTCCGCAACAGGATATGGCTTGTTTTCTTGCTCTTGTAGTAGATTATGAGGTTTATTCTTTTTTCTTTGTTTGTTGGGGTCACATTTTTCTTGATGATTTGTTTCATAATCCTTTCCTCTTCTTTGTAGCAGGTGGAGAAGTGTGCCTTGTAGTAGAGGTTGATGTCTTCATTCTTGGTAGTGGCTTCTTTTGTCGTGTACCATCGGTTTATTATGCGGTTTGCTTGTTTGTCTATATCCGCTGTAGTGAATCCATTGCTGACAAGTACTTTAGTTGATCTTTGTATCTCGTCGTCGACTTGCTTCCAGGTGCTGCAGTGGGAGATTGCTCTTCGTATGTAGGCGGCGATGGTCGAATCCTTGTAGCGCTGGGGGCATTCACTTTTGCCGTTGAGACAGTTGCCTGAATTTGTAGGCTTGATGTAGACTTGCGTGGTGAATCTGTCTTCGTTCTGCTTCACTAAGACGTCTAGGAAGGGCATCTCTCCGTCGCTGCTTCTTTCTACGGTGAATCTAAGTCCGGAGGTATCCTGTAGGCAGCTACGTAGTTGTTCAATTTCCTCTTCGTTTCTTGTTAGGATGAAGATGTCGTCTATATAGCGGCAGTATATGGTTGGCTTCGTAACTTTTTTGAAGACTTCTTCCTCTACACAGCCCATGAAAAAATTAGCGAGAAGGACTCCAAGAGGGATATAGATATATATATATATATATATATATATATATATATATATATATATATATATATATATATATATATATATATATATATATATATTTACCTTCAAATGGGGTGGGCCTCTCAAGCGCGAGTCTGGAATGTTCTATGCGGTAACGGCTTATTCCTCCCTAATTTACATTTTCCCATTCTTAATTAAATTCTGGCATTACACTGGAAGGGGTCCAGCTCCACGTCAGACAAGGAAATGTCTGACGTCGCCAGCGGCGTAGGGGTTCTGGAGGCTGACGGTGCAGGCGTGCTGGTTCTGTAGCTCACGCTATTGACGCTACTATCCCCTGACACACTCCTGCTCCTGTCGCTATCACCTCTTTTCACGTATCTGTCCATGTTTATTTGTAAACACTAAACACTAAATGATCGCAGTGAATCACTAAATGTAAAAAGATTCTGAAAAGAAAAAGAAAATTGACACAGTGATCAGCTGGTAGCACATAGCCCGCCAAAACGCGCGAAAGTAATGCCGCGGACTGTTTGTCGTCTTCGTTTTTTATCTTTGAAAATCTCAGGTGCGGAAGTCTGGACCCAAAATTTCCCCTGTCCGCACCTGTTACTTCCGCACTTTTGAAAACGTTCCGCACTTCCGGGCTTCCGCACCTCGTTATATATATATATATATATATCTATATATATATATATATATATATATATATATATATATATATATATATATATATATATATATATATATATAAATTTCTTGATGGAGGCAGTGTTAGCCAATATTTCTGAACCGACAGTCATCACGAACGTCCTTCATTAGGCGAAGACTGTCGTCACGACAGTCCCTCATCATTCTTAAGTAGTCGGCACAGACGACTGTGCCGACTGGAAACTGTAAAAAATTGAAAAATGGCCCCGACAGTCTAAAAACAAGCCAAGACTATTGACGACAGTCTTGACGACTGCTCCCGACCTCAACCGGAAGTGACGGTTAGTCGAGACTCTTGCCGACTCTTGTTGTGAAAGTTTAGCATGGAGTGTGAAATTTGTGATACATGGTTTCACACTAAGTGTGAAGACATCCCTGATGCTGTGTATAATTTTATGGTTGAGAAAGAAGCAGGAGAGCAGCTTCACTGGATCTGCAGCTTCTGCAAGAGAGGTTATGATAAATTATTCAAGCAGGTAAAAAAACTGGAGAAGCAACAAGTGGATTTAGTGAAGAAGCAAGATGCTACGAGTGAGGAATTATCAACCATGAAAGTGACCATGGGGCAGGAAATTGAGGCTGTGCGGGAGTGTTTACAGGAGGAAATTAAAACAAAAAAACAGCTCGAGGACAGAGTAAGCTCAGTAGAGGCTAAACTCATGTCATCACAACTAAGCAATAATATAAATGATGGTGAGATCAGAGGAACCCAAGGAAGTGCCAATAAATTAACAAAGGACATTCAAGGGATTTGCTTGGACGAGGCAATGGTAGAAATAAATGATAGGAAAAGCAGAGAAAATAACATCATAATATTTGGAAAGGAGGAATGTGATTCAAAAGTTCAGAGCGAGAGGGAGGGATCTGATTTAAATTTTGTACATGTGTGGCTGGTCATAAGGATGAAAATGTACTTTATGTTCGAAGGCTGGGGAAGTTTGAAGAACAGAAGAAAAAGAGACCACTGCTAGTAGTCCTCAAAGAGAATAACATAAAAGCAAGCCTATTCAGAAACATTAGAAAGCTGCAGGGAACTGAGGAATACTCAGGGATCAATGTTGCCAACGACTTGACAAAGAGGCAGAGGGAAAAGGAGAATGAATTAAGACTGGAAGCAAAAAACTTGACCGAGCAGGGGAAAGGCAACTTCAAAGTACAGGGCCCGCCTTGGGCAAGAAGGTTGGTAAAAAATTAAGTAAAGGAAATAATAGTAAAGACATACGAGCAATGACGTGTTGGTATACAAATGCTGATGTCTTGAGCACCAAGTTAATCGAGTTAAGATTTAGATTAAGGCATTGTATAAGCAAGCCACTTCTGTTATTTATATGTGAGGTTAATCCAAAACATTTGAGATATCCCTTGACAGCTGAAGAAATGTCAATATCTGGATATAAGTTATGTTTAAAGAGAGAGAATAGAGGAATAGCAATATATGTACATGAGAGTATATCAGCATGGCAAGTGGAGATGAACACAGAATTTGAAGAGGCTTTATGGATACGCATGAGAGTTAACAAGAACGAGGAAGCACTGATGGGGTGTTTATACAGAAGCCCACACAGCAGTAAGGAAAATAACGATAAACTCAGACAGTTATTGGTGGAAGTGAATTCTGGTAGGGATACACGCGTTTTTATGGTTGGTGATTTCAACTATCCCAAAATTGATTGGGAAAATTGGACTACAGAGGGAGGGAGCACAGAAACAGAGGAATATAAATTTATAGAAGCAGTGAGGAACTCTTACATGTACCAACATGTATCACAGGCCACCAGAGGAAGAGGCATGGTTTCGACAAGTTTACTTGACTTAATTATGACCAGAGAGGAAGGTATAATATCAAATATTGAATATGAGTCCCCCCTTGGTAAAAGTGATCACTGTGTACTTATAATAGACCTTAAAATTTTCAACAGTGTACCCCAGCGCTCATATGAGAAGTTTTATTATGATAAAGGGGACTATGAAGCTATGCGTACATTTTTAGGGAGTATCGAATGGGAAGAAGGATTCAAACACTGCAAAGATAATGTAGAGGAACAGTTGAAGATGATCACAGAAAATTTGCAGTCAGTAAAACAAAAATTTATCCCCAGTAAGATCATTGATACTGCAGGACAACGACAATATAATACACCACTTGACATGAAGACACGACAAGCAGTGAGGAAGAAACATAGAACATGGCAAAGGTATATTGAGACCATGGATCAACAGAAATATAAAGAATATGCCAGGGCAAGAAATAAGGCAAAGTCTATGACGAGGAAACTGCAGAGGGCAGCGGAAAGGGAAATTTCATTAAGTGTAAGGGAGAACCCAAAAAACTTTTGGAAATATGTGAAAAGTAAAGTGAAGGTAAAAGAGGGTGTAGCTGATCTATACATATCAGAGTCAGGGGACAGAGAAGAATTGACAAAAACAGATGGTGAGAAAGCACAGGTACTAGCTGATTTCTTTAGTAGTGTATTTATAGAGGAGCTTGATTCAGTTCCACCACCCATCGCAACCAGAAATTATGGAAGTAGACTTGAGATGGTTGAGATAACTGCTCATGAAATTAAGGAGAAACTGAAAAATCTCAAAGTGGATAAATCTCCTGGACCAGATGAAATACAACCGAGGATATTAAAGGAACTTAGTTCTGAGCTTGCAGAGCCCCTGAAAAGCTTATATAATACATCACTTCGAACGGGAAAGGTACCAGAAATATGGAGACAGGCTACAATATCGGCTATATTTAAGAAAGGCTGTAAGAAAACGCCAAGCAACTATAGACCGGTAAGCTTAACATGTATATTATCTGAAGTAATGGAGTCTATAGTGAGAGATAAAATGGTTCATCATATGTCAGCAAACAATTTGTTTAGCCAGAGTCAGTTTGGCTTTATCAGTGGGAGGTCAATTACACTACAGTTATTAAAGGTAATGGATACATGGACTGAAATACTGGAAGGTGGAGGAGAACTTGATGTAGTGTATCTAGATATAAAAAAGGCATTTGACACTGTCCCACACAACAGATTGATGATGAAGTTAAAAGCCTATGGAATGGGAGACCAACTTGTATACTGGATTAAAGCCTTACTAAACAGAAGAGAACAGAAAGTGGTTGTTAGAGGTTCCTCGTCAGAGTGGAAGGATGTTGTCAGTGGAGTGCCTCAGGGAAGTGTTATTGGACCACTACTGTTTGTGATACTTATTAATGACTTGCCAGATAATATTGAGTCATCGGTATACATGTTTGCTGACGACACTAAATGTTTTAAGGAAATTGGAAGTTCTGGGGACCAAGGATCAATCCAGAGGGATTTGGACAGGCTACAAAGTTGGTCAGTGGATTGGTTATTGGAGTTCCATCCAGCGAAGTGCAAGGTTATGACGGTGACAAGGCAAAGGAATCAACAAGTGGAAAGAGAATATTTTATGCAGAAGGAAGACCAACCTGTAAGTCTTGAACGAGTGGATAGTGAAAAGGATCTTGGAATAATAGTAGACCAGCATCTTACATTTGAACAACATATTAATGACAAAATAAATAAAGCCAATAGAACAATGGGACTCATCAGAAGGTCATTTGTGGATTTAAATAAAGAAAATTTTATTAGATTGTATAAAGCACTGGTGAGACCACAGCTGGAATTTGGAAATGTGATATGGAGTCCGAGTAGAAAGAAGGACATCACTTCCCTGGAAAATGTGCAAAGGCGATCAACGAGAATGGTAAATGGACTTAAGACACCTATCGTACCAAGAAAGGTTAAAGGAACTTAGTTTGCCAACATTGGTGTATAGGAGGTTAAGGGGTGAAATGATAGAGACCTATAAGATTGCAAGGGGGAAATATGACACCAGAGTGGCTCCAGTGCTTGACTATAATGTACGTGAAGAATTAGTGACAAGAGGACACCAATACAAATTGAATAAAAAGAGGTGCAACACAAGGATCCGTCAAAACAGTTACATGAATAGGATAGTAAATGTATGGAATAGTCTTCCCTCCTCTGTAGTAGAGGCCCCAAGTATTTATACATTTGAAAAGAGACTTGACCGCCACTGGCAGCATCAAGAAGTGTTTTTAACTATGAAGCAAAGTTGTCTGTTTCGCCACAGATGTCCATACCATAGTTTTTTTTTGAGCTGTTACTGAAGATCTGGATATAGAGGCCCTTGGGCCTGCGTCCAGCACTCACCTAAGTAAGTATACCTAAGTAATACTTTTTTGCGCTAACCCTCACGACTCCAGACACCCCTCTCGACGTCTATGCAGCATTCAGCAACAGTCTCAAGACCTCTTTCAAGACATGCCCGACCCTTTCACATCAACACCCAAGACCTCGTGTACCCTAGAGTCGTGGATAGTCTTGGCCCAGAGTCGCACAGTGTGAACGGGGCTTAAGGGACAATACTGAGTGGAGGAGGCGAAGGGGACGCCCTCGGAGTTCGTGGCTTGAGCAATTCGACAGATCCTGCCAGGAGGTACTTGGGATGGGAAGCGGGCCTGCATGGATACTTGCCCGGAGTGACCCCCGGCGTCGTAAGGTGGGCGAGGCTACGCGGCCCCCGACGTATGCCCCCATTGACTGAAAGGAGGCAGCTCAAAGGTAAAATGGATTAAAAAATAAAAAAAAAACTATTCCGTTGGCGCTGCTCCTGTGAAAAGTTTAAATAGTAATCGGAAGTGTTAAAATCGGAAAGGTGTTTTGATACTCCCCTTTTGAAAGCGTTCAAGTTGTAGGCAGGAGGAAACTTTAGGAAAGGCTGTTCTAGAGTTGACAAATGAAAGGGATCAAATAATGAAGATGCTGGTTGACTCTTGCATGAGAGATTTGGATGTCATAAGGATATTCAGTCAATGAATGGGGGCGTGCTAAATGCCCGTATAGCCGGAGACGGACAATGAGGGTTATCTGGTCCTCCTCTTTCTTTCTCTCAAACATCCTCCTCATTCTCCTCCTCCTTGTCTCCCCACGATATGTTTTACCCACAAAGCATCGCGTCGCAGTCTTCCAACATAAGCTTGTTCCACGGTCCAACATTACCCCCCACCCGCCCTAATCTCTCTCTCTCTCTCTCTCTCTCTCTCTCTCTCTCTCTCTCTCTCTCTCTCTCTCTCTCTCTCTCTCTCTCTCTCTCTCTCTCTCTCTCTCTCTCTCTCTCTCTCTCTCTCTCCTGAGAGAGAGAGAGAGAGAGAGAGAGAGAGAGAGAGAGAGAGAGAGAGAGAGAAAGAGAGAGAGAGAGAGCCCTCGTTGGTGCCTCCTGAGAGAAAATTACATAGATTTACATAGAAAATCAGACCACACAGACCCCATGGTCCAGACTAGGTGGTCTGTCCTTAAACCTGAGTGAATCTACACTAATCATATGGCTCCAAAACGTTGCTTTTCTACTTTAGTTAATATTAAGTTGAAGGAAGTGACGGTCGAGCTTGTTTTTAAAGGAGTCAATCGTGTTACACTGGACCACTGACGGTGGGAGCTTATTCTATTCTCGCACTACAACGTTGGTGAAGGAAAATTTGGTGCAGTCTGAATTTACTTGTCTACATTTGAGTTTTATGTCATTGTTCCTCGTTCGCAAAGTGTCATTGATCATAAACAATTTTGTTCTGTCTACATTCGTGAAACCATTAAGTATTTTAAAACATTCGATCAGTTTTCCTCGGAGGCGACGTTTCTCAAGAGAGAACATGTTAAGGGTGGAAAGCCTTTCTTCGTAGGATTTGTTGTGCAAGGAAGGGATCATTTTTGTTGCCCGACGCTGAACACCTTCTAATTTAGTAATGTCCTTTGCATGGTGAAGAGACCAAAACTGTACCGCATATTCGAAGTGGGGTCTGACTAAACTACTGTAGAGCGGAAGTATTACAGCTTTATTCTTGAATAAACAGTTTCTTTTAATGAAGCCCAACATTCTGTTCGCTTTATTTGCTGCATCGATGCATTGCTGTGAGAATTGGAGGTTTGACGCGATTTTGACCCCCAGGTCCTTAACGCATTGAACGCTTGTAAGTTTAACGCCGCGCATTTCGTATTCGAACTTCTTATTTCTTGTTCCAACCTGAAGGACCTGGCACTTGTCTACGTTAAAGGGCATCTCCCATCTATCCGACCAAGCTGAAATTTTGTGCAAATCCTCTTCGAGTTACCAATCTTTGTGTCGTCTGCAAATTTACTAATGCGATTATTGAGTCCAACATCCACATCGTTGATGTAAATAATGAAGAGCATTGGGCCAAGAACCGAGCCATAAGGGACGCCACTAGTGAGCGGCGCCCACTTCGAGTTAAATCCGTCAATCACCACTCTTTGTTGTCTGTTGCTCAACCAATTCGCGATCCATTGGTTTACTTGACCGTCAATACCTATTTGCTTTAATTTATAAAGTAATTTATGATGTGGGACCTTATCAAACGCTCTCTGGAAATCAAGATAGACTACGTCCAATGATTTGGTTATGTCATAAACTGAGAAGAGGTCATTATAAAAGGTCAATAGGTTTGATAGGCAGGATCTTTTGTTACGGAAGCCATGTTGTGAATCCCCAATTAATGAGTGGCTTTCGAGGTAACTCACCATTTTGTCTCTAATTATGCTCTCAAGTAGCTTACCTACAATTGAAGTTAGACCAATGGGTCGGTATTTTTTTGTCTCCTTTCTTAAAAATCGGTGTCACGTTAGCCTTTTTCGAATCCGAAGGGACGATGCCTTGTCGCAAGGACATATTGAATATGGTTGTGAGGGAGGAGAGTATTTCGCTCTTTGTTTCTTTAAGCAGTATAGGATATACTTTATCGGGTCCGGGACTTTTATTTGTTTTAAGTGAATGGAGAGCTTTAAGGTTTTCATCGGTTGTTATTTCAAAATTAGGCAATGCATGCTCGAGATTTACATTAGTACTGGTGCTGGTGGTAGTGGGAGGAAGACTGTTAGTATTAAACACCGAGGAAAAGTAATTGTTTAAGAGATTTGCAATGTGTTGGCTGTCAGTCACCAGTGCACCGTCGCTGTTTGTTAAAGGTCCAATTCCACTTCTGATCGCCTTTCTGTTGTTTATGTAACTGAAGAACGATTTCGGATTATTTTTACAGTTGGCTGCAATATTTTCTTCATATCTACGCTTTGCCTGACGCACTAATCTTTTTACTCGTCGCCTGGCACCATTATAAAGTCTAATGTTTTCGGGCGTGCTTTGTTCTTTCTTTAACCTGTAAGACAATTTTCTCTCCCTGACTGAGTGTTTAATTTCGCTATTAAACCAAGGTGGGCTTTTATTAGTGTTAATTCGCTTCTCGCACAAGGGGACGAATGTGTTCTGAGTGAGTATATGATTTTTAAAGCTTAGCCAGGCTTCCTCTACATTGCCGTCATCTGATAGTTGTATTTCTGTTAGTTTTTGTCGGATTTCTACGAAGTTAGCTCTTTTGAAATTAGGCACCTTTACTTTATTTTCAGTCACTGATGTTTGAGCTCTAATGTCGACGCGCACTGATTTATAATCGCAAGAGCCGAGGTGTTCTCCTACCGTGACACTACTGACTAGGTTATCTTGGGTCGTTATAACAAGGTCGAGTATATCATTTTGTCGAGTTGGCTCAAGAAACCATTTGGCTTAGATGATTTTCTTCTAGAAATTCGATCATTCTATGTGACTCGCCTCCTGTACCTGACAGTGTCGCCCAGTCGATATGAGGGAGGTTAAAGTCTCCTAATATCAGTGAGTCGTTGTTATTAAGTGACTGCCTTAAAACGCTGTACATTTCAAGGTCGTCATCGAGTGATTGCCCGGGAGGCCTGTAGGTGACTGATATATTTAAATTGACTTTTGCAATGTTTACTCGCACGCACAAATGTTCAACGTTACTGTTTCCCGATGTTCTGTCAGTGGGTTGCAAATACCTTTTGATATAAAGGGCGACGCCACCGCCTCTACGGTTCACACGATCTTTGTTGAAGAGTCTATAGCCATCTATGTTGTACTCGGAACTTTAATCAATATTTGTGGTGTCGATAAATATTTCGGTTATGGCAATTATGTCAAAATTTTCTGTTAGAGCAGGACATCTCAGTTCATCAAATTTGTTGCTTAGGCTACGCGCATTGAAACTAAGGATTTTTAAGTTATCTAGAGGCTTGGTAATAGAGGTGGTGGTACTTGCGGGATCACGGTTACGGGTTTGTTGCGATGCACGGCGTCTATTTACACGGGCGGGGTGGAGGGACGTGGCTGAGGGTCGTTTTTTGATCGAGAGAGAGAGAGAGAGAGAGAGAGAGAGAGAGAGAGAGAGAGAGAGAGAGAGAGAACAATTATTTGACGTTAGAGTCAGGGTCTTTTTTTTCTTTTTCTTTCCCTACTTCCCTTTTCCCTTCTACTTACTTCCTTAATCTTTCTTTTTATTGCCGTGTCAAATGAAAACAAACACATCGTAAATAGACAACGGCAACAGAGGAAAGTAAAACTGAAAACAAGCAAAAAAGATATTCAATAATAATCACAATCAATCAATAATCAATGTCTGAAAGCATCAGTTTGCCGGCATAACACACTCAACAGCCATCCACCATCAACTCGTCACTGAAGTCCATATATTATTAAAAGTATCGGGCGCCCATTACGACCATTCCCAAGGCCACGGAGAAAGTTGGAAAGTTTCGTTTAGTCGGCGCAACATCTGTGGTCATATGCCGGAGAGAGACAGAAGGGGAAGGAATTATAGGAGAAGGGAACAGTTGGAAAGTTTTGTTTAGTCGGCGCAACATGTGGCCATATGCCGGAGAGAGATAGAAGGGGAAGGGATTATAGGAGAAGGGAACGGACCCCAGGAGACGGGACACAACCCCTGATTTATACTTGGTACCCATTCACTGCTGGGTGGACAGGGGCGTAGGGTATCTGAAAAGCCGCCCAAATTATTCCACTCCGCCCGGGAATCGAACCCAGGCTCTCTCGGTTGTGAGCCGAGTGTGCTTACCACTGCACCACGAAGCCCCCTGCCACGAAAAAGATTAACCAAGTTTTCAGGGGTGATTTTTCCCGTTCAAGATGCAGAAGTCGTGTAAAACTATCACATTACAAAACAGTCCATGAATATCCCAGCGACTTCTACGAGAGGCTATTCAAACAGGCGAACTGCGGTGCCGAGACGCTGAACAATAAGAACATGTTTGCCGGGCTCCCATTACGACCATTCCCAAGGCCACGGAGAAGACTAACGAGGTTTTCAGGGTGATTTTTCCCGTTCAAGATGAAGAAGTCGGGTAAAACTAAGGTATCGGGCTCCCATTACGACCATTCCCAAGGCCACGGAGAAGATTAACGAGGTTTTCAGGGTGATTTTTCCCGTTCAAGATGAAGTAGTCGGGTAAAACTAAGGTATCGGGCTCCCATTACGACCATTCCCAAGGCCACGGAGATTAACGAGGTTTTCAGGGTGATTTTTCCCGTTCAAGATGAAGTAGTCGGGTAAAACTAAGGTATCGGGCTCCCATTACGACCATTCCCAAGGCCACGGAGAAGATTAACGAGGTTTTCAGGGTGACTTTTTCCCGTTCGAGATGAAGTCGGGTAAAACTAAGGTATCGGGCTCCCATTACGACCATTCCCAAGGCCACGGAGAAGACTAACGAGGTTTTCAGGGTGATTTTTCCCGTTCAAGGTGCAGAAGTTGTGTAAAACTATCACCAGCGTCACAAAACAGCCAACGAACATCCCTTCTAGGAGAGGCTTTTCAAACAGGCGAACTGCGGTGCTGATACGCTTAACAATACGGGCTAAGAGCTTGTTGCCCACCTATCGTCCTTGCCTCATAACATACCAACAGCCAATCGACAGCAACTTGTTATTAAGAACATGTTGCTCATCTCTTCCCTGCCTCACAAAACATTACTGCTCAGCTCTCGTCCTTGCCTCATAACACAAAGCAAGCAACCGCCACCAACTCGAATGTTCCTCACCTCTCGTCACCGTAGCGGCCTCCTCGTGTGCATAATATATTTCTTCGAACGTTGCTTCCTTATAACGCATCAACAGTCACTCTCCACCAGCTCACGTCACCGCGAATGTTATATTGCTCACCTCTCGTCCTTGCCATAACACACAAAACAGCCGCCTGCAATCAACTCGTCACCAAGAACGTCCTGTTGCTCACCTCTCGTCCCTGAATCGGCCTCCTCGTGCGCAGAAAACCCTTCGTACGACCAACACCCACACCCACGGCACACCCTTGGCCATATAAACAGCAGCAGATGAAGCTCACCGGAGGCTCGGTTCTGACGTCACGGCGTACTACCTTGTGATTGGCTGGAAGCCGGAAGGTGAAGCATTGACGGAGGCCCCTCATTGGCCCTCGGGATGGCGGGGCAGACGAGGAACGACAAGCGTGTGGAAATCAATACAAAAAGTACCGTGAAAACGTTTACTTTAAGGAGTCACTAAGTATTTCTACAGCATGATTTTTTTTATGCGTTTGTGACAGGAAATTCAACCTTGGATTAATACCCTAGTACGTGGTGAGCCCGTGGACCTAGGATCGAGTCCCACCTAAACGCGCTGATATTTCAAGCCATCGCCGAGTGGATGATGATTACCCACATGCTGCCCAGGCCTTCAATCAACCCTAACTTCAGTGATTTCGTCCAAGAGGAGCACCGGGGGGCAGCATGGACCAAGCAAGAGTCATACATCACGGCAGCTACTATAAAAAAAAAATTCGCCTGCGCCGCTAACGGGCTGGGGTCGACCAAGAGGCCTCTCAAGAAAGCTTGCAGGCGCTATTGGCAGCATATAAAAAAAGTTGTTAAGTTTGCTTGATATAAAGTTGCTGTCTGACTTACGTAAGTTACTGAGAGTTTTGAATGTTTACTGTTGACTCATCAGTCTAGCTGTTGGTTAATGATAAATTTGGTGCCATTATTAAACTTTGCGTTTTGTTTTCATAAAATATTTCGTAAATTTAACTGAGTGTGTTACTGGACCATGCTTCCCCGGCCCCCGCTGTCCAGGCCGTGTGTTCCCTCGGGCGGGTCATAGGGCGTGTCCTCGAGCAGCAGGCCCCACCCGTAGAAAAGTGCCCGAGTGCTTCATCGGGTGCTACTCCACGCCAGTTTGTACGATCCTGAGCAAGGCCCAGAGTGTTAGGCTCCACACCATGACGCCGGCCACCATGGAGACCCAGACAGTACCTGAGGAAGAAATGACGCATGGCACCAACGCTTGACTGAACACACACACACACACACACACACACACACACACACACACACACACACACACACACACACACACCAACGCTTCTCAACCAGCCCAGACACAGACACATCCTCCCACCTGCAGTGAACCGCCCTAAGCACTCAGTGAGACACCACAACATTATTGCCCCGATACGGGCACGGACTGACCGCTATAAGAACAGCGCAGTGCCCATGATGGTCAAGTATATTAACAATGCAAATTAAGAGCAGCACTATTTGTATGTTTTGTAAATATTTTTCATTAGCATTTATTGTTGTTGTTATTATTATTATTATTATTATTATTATTATTATTATTATTATTATTATTATTATTATTATTATTATTATTATTATTATTATTATTATTATTATCATTATTAGTATTATCTTTACTATGATTATTGCTATTATTGTTATTTCTATTTTCCTTTTTAGTTTCAATCATACTACTTTGTTCATTTGTCTCATTCATTTCATTTCATCTTCCATTGATGTATATTTTCAGCTCTAGGGCTGCCTGCTACTTCATGCAATAAACCGTTTATTATTATTATTATTATTATTATTATTATTATTATTATTATTATTATTATTATTATTATTATTATTATTACACACACACACACACACACACACACACACACACACACACACACACACACACACACACACACACACACACACACACACTTTAGGAAAACAAAGTGAACTTTAACATTGCATTGAGAGAATATTTTCAAAAATAAAATACTATACTTAATTATTCCAGTCGTACTGCTTCATATACGAATAATTGTGTGTCTACTTCAATATTTGCCGAGCAGTGTGAAATAGCCCTTCAGTTTTGGCAGGAACCGGAGCTGCTTTCGACGAGTCCTAATAATGAAAGGTTTCACGTGGCCACTTGAAACACATTTTTATATACTCAAGGGAAGAGGAGTACGGCCGCCGTAGCTTTAAATTGCACCGACGGTCTTGGTTAGGCCGTGCACGTGTTGTGTGTAAGAGTAACATAATTATCATAAGAAGATTTCAAGATGATCGGACAAAAAAATATTTTACAAAAAATGACGCTGGCTATTTGTCCTCAGCAAGTTCCTTCTTACCCGCACATCGATACTTTTCTATCATCCTAACAAGCTTATGTGATTTCCTTTTCAATATGTTTTCATTTATCATTTGAATGTTTTTACATAGCATGGAAAAAACATGACGTTTAAAAAAAATCTAATCACATATATTTCTCCTTTAAAATTTGAACTTATAAAAGTTTTATTGATTTCATGCAAACCTGACAACACCGTTAGCCAGACCGATGTATTTATCTGACAATGTATGAGAGAGAGAGAATGTTATAGAACCATCTCTTACCTTCTAAGGGCCTGAAGAGAGAGAGAGAGAGAGAGAGAGAGAGAGAGAGAGAGAGAGAGAGAGAGAGAGAGAGAGAGAGAGAGAGAGAGAGAGAGAGAGAGAGAGAGAGAGAGAGAGAGAGAGAGAGAGAGAGAGAGAGAGAGAGAGAGAGAGAGAGAGAGAGAGAGAGAGAGAGAGAGAGAGAGAGAGAGAGAGAATGTTATAGAGTAGGTAGGAAGACACCTACCGAACGGGCGCAAGCCACTCCCGGTGAGGCATATATGGGAGGTGAGAAGGGAGCTGAAGCCCTCCAGAGACTCTTCCCATGTCCTCACTAACCGTTTCCCTATTGTCTCACCAACACCGGAGAGTAATTCAGCATGCTCTCTAAAGATAGATCCTCTCTCTATCCACACCACACTTCATTCACACAACATATACACCTTTTCCCAAAATTCAAATTTCAAAATGGCGCACCTATATCAAGCCTCGGAGTCCCCACTTGGGGGGGGACCACAAATTCCCCCAGGGAGGACTCCCCTTCTGGCTGCCGACCCGAGAGGTGTCTTGATAACTCCTCGAACCTCTTTCTTCTCAGTTTCTGCAACATTCGCGGTCTTCGTTCTAATTTTCATTCTGTGGAACATCATCTCTCCTCTTCTAAACCTCACCTTCTCTTCCTTACCGAAACACAGGTTTCTGAGGCTACTGACAACAATCTCTACTCTGTCCCCTCCTACTATATCCTAAATTTCAATCCAAAGCTGGATGTTGCGCCTACGTTCTCAACGACATCACTTGCTCTCGTGCCCACAACCTTGACTCTTCTGAATTTTCTACCATCTGGCTAAGACTTCATTGTCAATCTATTACTAAATACATCTGTGCTGTTTATCTCTCACCTAACTCTACTAACTATGTAAAATTCTTTGACTATTTGAACTCTAAAGTGTAGCATATCTTGACCCACTCTCCCTTCGCTGAAATCTCCATCCTAGGATATTTCAATGTTCACCACCAGCTTTGGCTTTCATCTTCTTTCACTGACCATCCTGGTGAACAAGCCTACAACTTTGCTATCCTCAACGACCTAGAGCAGTTGGTCCAGCACCCTACACGTATTCCCGACCGTCTTGGAGACCGGCCCAGCATTCTAGACCTCTTCCTTACCTCAAACCCTTCTGCTTATTCTGTCAAACTGTTCTCTCCGTTGGGCTCCTCCGATCACAATCTTATTTCTGCATCCTGTCCTATCGCTCCTGTACACCCTCTGGACCCACCGAAGAGGCGATGCTTCTGGCATTTTGCTTCAGCTCGGTGGGACGACGATTCCAGGATAGAGACCCATCTGTGTGTGCTCAGCGCATCACAGAGGTGATTGTCTCTGGAATGGAGGCATACATTCCTCGTTCTTTCTCTACTCCTCACGCTAAAAAGCCTTGGTTTAATCACGCTTGTTCTCGTGCTGTCAATGATAAAGAGGCAGCTCACAAAAGGTACCAGAGCCTTCAAACTAATGCTAATTATGAACTTTACATTTCTGCCCGGAATCGTGCCAAATCTATTCTCCGACTTACCAAAACTCCTTCATCAATAGAAGATGCCAAAATCTTGCTTTCTCTAAATCTTCCCGGGACTTCTGGCATCTAACGAAAAACATCTCCAACTTCACTTCTTCATATTTCCCTCCTCTCCTTAGTCCTGACGGCAGCACCGCCGTCTCATCTATCTCTAAGGCTGAACTCTTCTCTCAAACTTTTTTTTCTAAAAACTCCACTCTGGACGATTCTGGGCATATTCTTCCTACTCATCCCCCCTCTGACTCCTTTATGTCTGTTATTAAGATTCTTAAGAACGATGTTTTCTATGCCGTCTCTGGCCTCAATCCTCAGAAGGCTTATGGACCTGATGGAGTGCCTCCTATTATCCTTAAAAACTGTGCCTCCGTGCTGTCACCCTTCCTGGTCAAACTCTTTCGCCTCTGCCTGTCAACATCTACCTTTCCTTCTTGCTGGAAGTATGCCTTCATACAGCCTGTGCCTAAGAAGGGTGACCGTTCCAATCCCTCAAACTACCGTCCTATAGCTTTTCTTTCTTGTCTATCTAAAGCTTTTGAATCAATCCTTAACCGGAAGATTCAAAAGCACCTTTCCACTTCTGACCTTCTGTCTAATCGCCAGTATGGGTTCCGCAAGGGGCAATCTACTGGTGATCTCCTAGCTTTCTTAACTGACTCTTGGTCATCCTCTCTTAGCCGTTTCGGTGAAACCTTTGCTATTGCGCTGGACATATCAAAAGCTTTTGATAGGGTCTGGCACAAATCTTTTCTTTCCAAACTACCCTCCTACGGTTTCTATCCTTCTCGCTGTACCTTTGTCTCCAGTTTCCTTTCTGACCGTTCTATTTCTGCTGTGGTAGACGGTCACTGTTCTTCCCCTAAACCTATTAACAGTGGTGTCCCACAGGGTTCTGTCCTATCTCCCACTCTTTTTCTGTTGTTCATTGATGATCTTCTTTCCAAAACGAACTGTCCTTTCCATTCCTACGCCGATGATTCCACTCTGCATTACTCAACATCTTTTAATAGAAGACCCACCCTACAGGAACTTAACGACTCAAGGCTGGAGGCTGCAGAACGCTTAGCCTCAGACCTTACTATTATTTCCGATTGGGGAAGAGGAACCTGGTGTCCTTCAACGCCCCCAAAACACAGTTTCTCCACCTATCTACTCGACACAATCTTCCAAACAACTATCCCCTATTCTTTGACAACACTCAGCTATCACCTTCCTCAACACTAAACATCCTCGGTCTATCCTTAACTCAAAATCTCAACTGGAAACCTCATATCTCATCTCTTACTAAATCAGCGTCCTCGAGGCTGGGCGTTCTGTACCGTCTCCGCCAGTTCTTCTCCCCCGCACAGTTGCTATCCATATACAGGGGCCTTGTCCGCCCTCGTATGGAGTATGCATCTCATGTGTGAGGGGGGCTCCACTCACACAGCTCTTCTGGACAGAGTGGAGGCTAAGGCTCTTCGTCTCATCAGCTCTCCTCCTCATACTGATAGTCTTCTATCTCTTAAATTCCGCCGCGATGTTGCATCTCTTTCTATCTTCTATCGATATTTCCACGCTGACTGCTCTTCTGAACTTGCTAACTGCATGCCTCCCCCCCTCCCGCGGCCCCGCTGCACACGACTTTCTACTCATGCTCATCCCTGTACTGTCCAAACCCCTTATGCAAGAGTTAACCAGCATCTTCACTCTTTCATCCCTCACGCTGGTAAACTCTGGAACAATCTTCCTTCATCTGTATTTCCTCCTGCCTACGACTTGAACTCTTTCAAGAGGAGGGTATCAGGACATCTCTCCTCCCGTATTTGATTTTGTTTTCGGCCACCTCTTTTGTTTATTTTTTAGGAGCAGCGAGTAGCGGGCTTTTTTTTATTATTGTTTTCTTTTTTTGTGTGCCCTTGAGCTGCCTCCTTTGTTGTGAAAAAAAAAAAAAATCCTCTCTTAGCCGTTACGGTGAAATTTTCTCTGTTGGGCTAGACATATCGAAAGCCTTCGATAGAGTCTGGCACAAGTCTTTGCTTTTTAAACTGCCCTCTTTCGGATTCTATCCCTCTCTTTGTTCCTTTATCTCCAGTTTCATTTCCGGCCGTTCTATCTCTGCTGTGGTAGACGGTCACTGTTCTTCCCCTAAACCTATCAACAGTGGTGTCCCGCAGGGCTCTGTCCTATCACCCACTCTCTTCCTGTTATTCTTCAATGATCTTCTTTCCTTAACAAACTGTCCTGTCCACTCATACGCCGACGATTCCAATCTGCATTATTCAACTTCTTTCAATAGAAGACCATCCCAACAGGAAGTACATGACTTCAGACTGGAGGCTGCAGAACGCTTAAGGGTGATGGACATGATGATTGCTATCATTTCCGTTTTTTTTTTTTCACCTATCAAGTCGACACAATCTTCCAAACACCTATCCCCTATTCTTCGACAACACTCAGCTGTCACCATCTTCAACGCTAGATATCCTCGGTCTATCCTTAACTCAAAATCTGGACTGGAAACTTGATGTCTCTCTCACTAAATCAGCTTCCTCGAGGTTGGGCGTTCTGTATCGTCTCCGCCAGTTCTTCTCCCCCGCACAGTTGCTATCCATATACAGGGGCATTGTCCGCCCTTGTATGGAGTATGCATCTCACGTGTGGGGGGGCTCCACTCACACAGCTCTTCTGGACAGAGTGGAGTCTAAGGCCTTCGTCTCATCAGCTCTCCTCTTCTGACTGATAATCTTCTACCTCTTAATTTCCGTCGCGATGTTGCCTGCCTCTCTTTCTATCTTCTATCGATATTTTCACGCTGACTGCTCTTCTGAACTTGCTAAATGTATGCCTCCCCCCCTCCCGCGGCCTCGCCTCACACGGCTTTCTAATCAAACTGATCCCTATACTGTCCAAACCCCTTATGCAAAAGTTAACCAGCATCTTCACTCTTTCATCCCTCACGCTGGTAAACTCTGGAACAATCTTCCTTTAACTGTATTTCCTCCTGCCTACGACTTGAACTCTTTCAAGAGGAGGGTATCTGGACACCTCTCCTCCCGAAATTGACTTATGTTTTTGGAGACTCCTCTGTACTCTATTCAGGAGCAGTAAGTAGCGGTTTTTTTTTTTCATTATTGTTTTTTTTTCACGTCTGTAAAAAAAAAAAATTTTCTTCGAGTATGTATGGGTGTGCGTACGTGTGCATGCGTCTACTGCTACCTGTATACTGTTATACATTCATCAATTTTATTTGAAGCACGATGACTTTTTTTCAGGTTACGAGTCTGTATGCAGCCTTCCCCTTAGACAGTTTGTCATGGACGCCTATAACAAATAAAAGCTGATTTGGTTTAAAGCGTATTTCTATACATCCTTTTTGTTGTGTATATGCTGCGATTGGCTGACTGCCGGTACATAACAACTGTTCCACCATTGTTGCTTACTGCTAACCATAATATGGAGATATGCTGTGGGAAAAACAAGTTCCTTAATATGATGAACCTAACCACTGGAATCGTGTTTAATAAGGCAAACACAACATACAAATAGAGCAACATAAGCCTAGGTTAATTAATGGTAATCCATCTATATATTACATAGGTGCCGTGCATACACCACTGTAAACCACACGGAACACATATAATAATAATAATAACAATAACAACAACGAATAGCATAAATCCGCATTGTTTACGTGTTTCCCATCGTTTACGGACGCATTGTTTACGTATTTCGCATCGTTTACGGTCGCATTGTTTACGTTTTTCGCATCGTTTACGGTCGCATTGTTTACGTTTTTCGCATCGTTTACGGGCGCATTGTTTACGTGTTTCCCATCGTTTACGGTCGCATTGTTTACGTTTTTCGCATCGTTTACGGTCGCATTGTTTACGTTTTTCGCATCGTTTACGGTCGCATTGTTTACGTGTTTCCCATCGTTTACGGTCGCATTGTTTACGTTTTTCGCATCGTTTACGGTCGCATTGTTTACGTGTTTCCCATCGTTTACGGGCGCATTGTTTACGTGTTTCCCATCGTTTACGGTCGCATTGTTTACGTTTTTCGCATCGTTTACGGTCGCATTGTTTACGTGTTTCGCATCGTTTACGGGCGCATTGTTTACGTTTTTCGCATCGTTTACGGGCGCATTGTTTACGTTTTTCGCATCGTTTACGGTCGCATTGTTTACGTTTTTCGCATCGTTTACGGGCGCATTGTTTACGTTTTTCGCATCGTTTACGGGCGCATTGTTTACGTATTTCGCATCGTTTACGGGCGCATTGTTTACGTTTTTCGCATTGTTTACGGGGGCATTGTTTACGTTTTCGCATCGTGTACGGTCGCATTGTTTACGTTTTCGCATCGTTTACGGTCGCATTGTTTACGTTTTCGCATCGTTTACGGTCGCATTGTTTACGTTTTCGCATCGTTTACGGTCGCATTGTTTACGTTATCGCATCGTTTACGGGCGCATTGTTTACGTTTTCGCATCGTTTACGGGCGCATTGTTTACGTTTTCGCATCGTTTACGGGCGCATTGTTTACGTTTTCGCATCGTTTACGGTCGCATTGTTGACGTGTTTCGCATCGTTTACGGACGCATTGTTTACGTGTTTCACATCGTTTACGGACGCATTGTTTACGTTTTTCGCATCGTTTACGGACGCATTGTTTCGCATCGTTTACGGACGCATTGTTTACGTTTTCACATCGTTTACGGACGCATTGTTTACGTTTTCGCATAGTTTACGGACGCATTGTTTACGTGTTTCGCATCGTTTACGGGCGCATTGTTTACGTGTTTCGCATCGTTTACGGGCGGATTGTTTGCCGTACGTTCGCATCGTTTACGGGCGGATTGTTTACGTGTTTCGCATCGTTTACGGGCGGATTGTTTACGTGTTTCGCATCGTTTACGGGCGGATTGTTTACGTGTTTCGCATCGTTTACGGGAGGATTGTTTACGTGTTTCACATCGTATACGGGCGCATTGTTTACGTGTTTCATCGTTTGGCGGCATTGTTTACGTGTTTCGCATCGTTTACGGGCGGATTGTTTACGTGTTTCGCATCGTTTACGGCGGATTGTTTACGTGTTTCGCATCGTTTACGGGCGGATTGTTTACGTGTTTCGCATCGTTTACGGACGCATTGTTTACGTTTTTCGCATCGTTTACGGGCGGATTGTTTACGTGTTTCGCATCGTTTACGGGCGGATTGTTTACGTGTTTCGCATCGTTTACGGACGCATTGTTTACGTGTTTCGCATCGTTTACGGGCGGATTGTTTACGTGTTTCGCATCGTTTACGGGCGGATTGTTTACGTGTTTCGCATCGTTTACGGACGCATTGTTTACGTGTTTCACATCGTTTACGGGCGGATTGTTTACGTGTTTCGCATCGTTTACGGGCGGATTGTTTACGTGTTTCGCATCGTTTACGGACGCATTGTTTACGTGTTTCGCATCGTTTACGGACGCATTGTTTACGTTTTTCGCATCGTTTACGGGCGCATTGTTTACGTTTTTCGCATCGTTTACGGGCGCATTGTTTACGTGTTTCGCATCGTTTACGGGCGCATTGTTTACGTGTTTCGCCTCGTTTACGGGCGGATTGTTTACGTGTTTCGCATCGTTTACGGGCGCATTGTTTACGTTTTTCGCATCGTTTACGGGCGCATTGTTTACGTGTTTCGCATCGTTTACGGCCGCATTATTTACGTGTTTCGCATCGTTTACGGGCGCATTGTTTACGTGTTTCGCATCGTTTACGGGCGCATTGTTTACGTGTTTCGCATCGTTTACGGGCGCATTGTTTACGTGTTTAGCATCGTTTACGGGCGCATTGTTTACGTGTTTCGCATCGTTTACGGGCGCATTGTTTACGTGTTTCGCATCGTTTACGGGCGCATTGTTCACGGGCGTCTAAGTAACGGAACGTCTCGGGACGAGGGGGCAGTGGAGGAGGCCCCTTCCGCGAAGGTGTCGCCGGCCTGCTCCTCGACTGGGCCGGGGCCGGCAGCCTCCTCCTCTTCGTACCCCGCGCGTTTTGTGTGCCAGTCAGTGTGTTTTTAATGGACTCAGTCTTGTGTTTGTGTGTGCCAGTCAATGTGTTTTGAGGGACTCAGTCTTGTCTTTGTGTTTTTTTTTTTTACAACAAAGGAGGCAACTCAAGGGCACACACAAAAAAAACAATAATAAAAAAAAGCCCGCTACTCGCTGCTCCTAAAAAAGAAACAAAAGAGGTAGCCGGAAACAAGATCAAATACGGGAGGAGAGATGTCCTGATACCCTCCTCTTGAAAGAGTTCAAGTCGTAGGCAGGAGGAAATACAGATGAAGGAAGATTGTTCCAGAGTTTACCAGCGTGAGGGATGAAAGAGTGAAGATGCTGGTTAACTCTTGCATAAGGGGTTTGGACAGTATAGGGATGAGCATGAGTAGAAAGTCGAGTGCAGCGGAGCCGCGGGAGGGGAGGAGGCATGCAGTTAGCAAGTTCAGAAAAGAAGGCATTTGACAAAGTTCCACATTCAAGACTGCTGTGGAAACTAGAAAATAAAGGAGGATTGAGAGGGAAAATGAAGAGCTGGATGGAAAGCTACTTAAGAGGAAGAGAGATGAGAACCATGGTTAAGGACACTAGATCGGAATGGAGAACGGTGGAAAGTGGAGTGCCCCAGGGGTCGGTTTTAGCACCAGTACTCTTCCTAGTCTATATTAATGATATGCCAGAGGGAGTAAACAGCTACATGAGCCTGTTTGCAGATGATGCTAATGATGCATACTCGTATGGAGTATGCATCTCATGTGTGGGGGGGCTCCACTCACACAGCTCTTCTGGACAGAGTGGAGGCTAAGCTCATTCGTCTCATCCTAGTCTTCTACCTCTTAAATTCGCCGCATGTTGCCTCTCTTTCTCTCTTCTATCGATATTTCCCACGCGACACTGCTTCTGAACTTGCTAACACTGTAAAAAAAAAAAAAAAAAAAAAAAGGAGCTGCAAGAAGACCTAAACAAGATTTGGAATGGAGTCAGAAATGGATATGAAATTCAACGTGAAGAAATGTCATATTATGGAAATGGGAAAAAGTGTAGAAAGACCAAAATGGACATATAAAATGGGAGATGGTGAAACATTAAAGAAAGTAAATGAAGAGAGAGACCTGGGAGTAATAATGCAAGATTATATGCAACCAGAAAGTCATATAAATCGGATCTTCGGTGATACATATAACATGGTGAGAAATATAGGTATAGCATTCCACTACATGGACAAAGAATTGATGAAAAAAATAATTACTACTATGATCAGACCTAAACTAGAATACGCGGAAACAGTGTGGTCTCCACATATGAAGAAACACAAAAAAACTAGAAAGAATACAGAGGATGGCAACAACAATGGTTCCAGAACAGGAGGGACTGACATATGAAGAGAGACTAAAGGAAATGGAATTACCTTCACTAGAACAAAGAAGAGAAAGAGGAGACCTAATACAAATATATAGGCTATTGAGTAAAATGGAAGAAGTGGATAACGAGAATTGCTACTAAGAGAGGAACCTTCCAGCAGGAACATAGTAAAAAGTTGAGGAAGGGAAGATGCTCAAGAGACATAAAGAAATATAGCTTCCCACAAAGAAAAATAGAGGTTTGGAACAGACTAAGTGAAGAAATAGTATCGGCGAAGAGTGTGCAGAGCTTCAAGGAAAAGTTGGATAATTATAGATACGGAGACGGGACCACACGAGCGTAAGCCCAGGCCCTGTAAAATTACAACTAGGTAAATACACACACACTGACCGAGGTCAGACGTGGGGCGCAGCGCGCCGAAAGGAGAAGCCAGGGCCCAGCCTGTTGGCCTCCCCCCCTTCCCCTTCCCCTACTTCCCCCTCTCCCATTTCATTAAAATCCCAACTCCGTAAGAAACTTTTGTGCCATCAAGCTCTATCGCGGTGACAGACAGTGAGAGCAGTGCGTTTGTGGTGCCGTTAAGACACTGAAGAGGAAATGGCCAGTGTGACGGCGCCGCGGCCTTACCATCCGGCCAACTCCCCAGGTCCTCCCAGGTACACCAGCCCGACCATCATCCGGCTGGGTTAAGTCGGTGCAGTGCAGTGTTGAGGCCCGTCACTCAGGTGGAGGCAAGGGTGAGGCAACCAGCACTCCCCTCAACATAAAAGGCTGTGCAGACCCGGTGCGTGACGACAGACGTTCCCACGCCTGCTCTCTCGCTTGTCATCCTCTTCCCTTCTTGTCTCGCCGGCTGGATGCAGATTAGATCAACGCTAAGCCCATAAGCTGAGTGACGGTCGAAACCGCCTCTACCTGCACCCTGCCCCCCATCAGCCGCGACCTGACCCTTTCTGACCGGGGGTTGACCTGGAGCTTAACACCTGACACACCACCCAGAAGACTGCCGCACAAACACACTGCATTCCAACACCGCACCTCCTCCCCCCAGCCCTAAACATTTTCATCACAACTTTCCCAGTGTTTACCACAGACCCCGATACCTCTTTCATACTGTACTTTTCCCCTTTTTATTGTACTTCAATATTATATATGTAACGTGTATATTTTCAGCTTAACAGCTGCTATCTCTTAATAAACCGATTATTATTATTATTATTATTATTATTATTATACACACACACGCGCAAGAGCCCCAGCCATTAGATATGTGTAGCTCCATGCTCAGCTACAGAACGAGCACACAGCCGTGCACAGCTTACACAGCGCACCTAACATGACACCTTGTCTTCACACACATCAAAAGACACTGAAAGACGCTGTGCCTAAACCCCCAAAAATATTTAGGAGGCACATAATCTCAGAACATCAACTCCAGGCATTAGTTGCAGGGCCGAGGTGTCCTGTATGAGGCGTAGAGGCAACGCTTGTGTCATACCTGTAGTCCTCAAGCTGGACGCAAGCTTTAGCGTGACACCACCCAGACTCCTCCGGTTACAAAGGACAAGTTCACAGAGTCCTATTTGGTGCAAGTGTAGCTTAGCTGTGTGGGGCGTGCAGCAAGGTGCAGGATTCCTTGGCCAAAACTTCAGCGCAGGCACGCAGCACTGCACCTTTCTGCACCAGTAGATATTGAAGTGAATCTCTAAGAATAATGGAGACGTGGCCATTGAGGTCAGCTTGGATGCCACGAGGCCACGGGTCTTGTGTGCTTCGTGACAGGAGCTTACACCAGGACCATCATAAGAGTATTTCTGCCATGATAATCGTCATGGAAAGTCTGGTGCCACGGAGAAGGAGGGCGCTGTGGTTTCACCAAAGAAGAGTGTGTCAGTCACATATGCAGTGTCCTAAGCAGTGCTGACAGATGATGGGACTGACTGTCTGTCATAATGCCACGGGAAGGCAATTCCTGGCGACTGTGGCACCACCTGCCAGGCTATGAAAAAGGATATATATATATATATATATATATATATATATATATATATATATATATATATATATATATATATATATATATATATATATATATATCAATCCTCAGAAGGCTTATGGACCTGATGGAGTGCCTCCTATTGTCCTTAAAAACTGTGCCTCCGTGCTGTCACCCTGCCTGGTCAAACTCTTTCGCCTCTGCCTGTCAACATCTACCTTTCCTTCTTGCTGGAAGTATGCCTTCATACAGCCTGTGCCTAAGAAGGGTGACCGCTCCAATCCTCAAACTACCGTCCTATAGCTTTACTTTCTTGTCTATCTAAAGCTTTTGAATCAATCCTTAACCTTTCCACTTCTGACCTTCTATCTGATCGCCAGTATGGGTTCCGCAAGGGGCGTTCTACTGGTGATCTCCTAGCCTTCTTAACTGACTCTTGGTCATCCTCTCTTAGCCGTTTCGGTGAAACTTTTGCTATTGCGCTGGACATATCAAAAGCTTTTGATAGGGTCTGGCACAAATCTTTGCTTTCTAAACTACCCTCCTACGGTTTCTATCCTTCTCTCTGTACCTTTATCTCCAGTTTCCTTTCTGACCGTTCTATTTCTGCCGTGGTAGACGGTCACTGTTCTTCCCCTAAATCTATTAACAGTGGTGTCCCACAGGGTTCTGTCCTATCTCCCACTCTTTTCTGTTGTTCATTGATGATCTTTCCAAAACGAACTGTCCTATCCATTCCTACGCCGATGATTCCACTCTGCATTACTCAACTTCTTTTAATAGAAGACCCACCCTTCAGGAACTTAACGACTCAAGGCTGGAGGCTGCAGAACGCTTAGCCTCAGACCTTACTATTATTTCCGATTGGGGCAAGAAGAACCTGGTGTCCTTCAACGCCTCAAAACACAGTTTCTCCACCTATCCACTCGACACAATCTTCCAAACAACTATCCCCTATTCTTTGACAACACCCAGCTATCACCTTCCTCAACACTAAACATCCTCGGTCTATCCTTAACTCAAAATCTCAACTGGAAACTTCATATCTCATCTCTTACTAAATCAGCTTCCTCGAGGCTGGGCGTTCTGTACTGTCTCCGCCAGTTCTTCTCCCCTGCACAGTTGCTGTCCATATACAGGTGCCTTGTCCGCCCTCGTATGGAGTATGCATCTCATGTGAGGGGGGGCTCAACTCACACAGCTCTTCTGGACAGAGTTGAGGCTAAGGCTCTTCGTCTCATCAGCTCTCCTCCTCATAATGATAGTCTTCACCATCTTAAATTCCGCCGCAATGTTGCCTCTCTTTCTATCTTCTATCGATATTTCCACGCTGACTGCTCTTCTGAACTTGCTAACTGCATGCCTCCCCCCCTCCCGAGGCCCCGCTGCACTCGACTTTCTACTCATGCTCATCCCTATACTGTCCAAACCCCTTATGCAAGAGTTAACCAGCATCTTCACTCGTTCATCGCTCACGCTGGTAAACTCTGGAACAATCTTCCTTCATCTGTATTTCCCCCTGCCTATTACTTGAACTCTTTCAAGAGGAGGTTATCTGGACACCTCTCCTCCCGAAATTGACCTCTCTTTCGGCCACCTTTTTTGTTTTACTTTAGAAGCAGCAGCGTGCGTGCTTTTTTATTATTATTTCTTTTTTGGTGCCCTTGAGCTGCCTCCTTTTGTTGTAAAAAAAAAATATATATATATATATATATATATATATATATATATATATATATATATATATATATATATATATATATATATATATATATATATATATATATATATATATATATATATATATATATATATATATATATATATATATATATATATATATATATATATATATATATATATATATATATATATATATATATATATATATATATATATATATATATATATATATATATATATATATATATATATATATATATATATATATATACTGGCATCTGTGTTCATCAGACAGACATCAGATGTGTCCCAAGGTGCATATTCGTGGTACTTTCTCAACAGAGCTGAGCCCCGCAATGACACAGACGCCTGACAGTCACAAATCAAGGAACCTGTACTTGGCAAAAATCCCTCTGGAAAAGTTGACACTAATCCGAGGGGTCTACAAGGAACTTAACGCTCCAGACCTATTGCGGAGGTGCTTGAACCCTAATGAGTCACTAAGTATGCTGGACTATTCAGTGACTCTTGTCCAGGGTTACTACACTGGAACACAACACTGGCAAGGAAGCCAACACATGGCAAACCTGGCGACAATGAGGCCTTCTGTCACCCTGGGCTATTACTATGCCCTGCACTAAGATGCCAGCCATACACTAGAATGCAATGTGAATGTGGCATAACACTCAGGCATGATACAGAGAGGGCTAGAATACCGCCTCTATTGTACTTGAGTTTCTTGTGTGGCTCTAGAATGTGGTGCAGCATGACAAAATAACACCTGGTACAATTGACTTGAGTTTCTTGCATGTATATAGAGTGTAGTGTACTCACCTCCACAGTGTCCTGGGGAAGAGGAGGTCACTCTTGCTAGTGACGGGGCCGCTCCAATGTGCCTGATGGAGACCAGTCACGCACAGCCTGGCGGACGGTGGACTGAACCTTCTCCACGTCTAACCTGAAATAGATAATATATAAATAGATAAACACTCATAACTCCACTCTCCTCCTGTTTCACCATATATACAGCCTTCCTCCCTTTCCTTATACACCATTTATACTTTCTTCCTCTCCCTCTCTTTCACCGTGAAGGAGGAAATGTACGCGAGGAAGCCAGGCCGAGGGATAAGTAAATATCGGTGCCTGTAGTAGTCTAGTTGTAGCATGTCTGAGCCGTGAGGAAGGACGTGTAATTGAGGCAGGAAGGAAGGGTCTTCACTCATCATGTTGGAAGAAAGATAAACTGAGAAGGGAAACAGAATGATATAGAAATTACAAAGGCCAAACTCACGACCCTTAGTTCACCTCACCCCGGGCTGCGGCTGCTTCTCAGACATGGCGTCCACAACCCTGCCGGTGAGCCTGACCATCTCGGCAGCCGACCCCCCTCTCCGGCACCTTCTTCAGGGAGTGAGTGCTGCCTGCAATGGATTAAACTTATAGTGATTCATGTAGCCAGGGCTGTTTGCTTGTAAAGGAGTGCAAAGCCCTCATCTTTGGTGAGTGGCAGATGCAGTACACTCCAGCATGCATCAGACCAGCACTTGCAACAGATACCAAGGGAACCTCATTACCCTGCATGGGCCCAGAAAACTCATCCACACCGTCACAGGGGCACTCAGATTTGGTATTTACTTGTCTGTCTCTCTGGGAAATGTGGCAGCAGAGTTGGCTTCCCACACTTGATATACACAAAGCCAAGGTTATATTCTGGGCCCAAAAAACTCATCCACACTGTCACAGGGGCACTCAGATTTGGTATTTACTTGTCAGTCTCTCTGAGGAATGTGGCAGCAGAGTTGGCACCCCACACTTGATGGAACAAATATATACACAGCAAAGGTTATTCTTGAGGCCTGGAACACTCCTCTAAACTGTAACTCTAACACCAGTGATGACCTAAACTTTCTTATCAACTCTACAGTCACATCTATACGGATTTGCTCCTTCGCCCACAAGACGTGATGAAGCAAGGAAGCAAGACACACTGGCATTACTAAGCACTCTGGGTTCTTGTTAGGGCCAGTTGTTAAGGCCAGAAAGGAGCTACGTCAGGTTGCCAGGAGTGTTTTACTCATTCACAGCGCACAAGCCTTAACTGCACAACTATCGCCAGGCTCACGAGACCAACCATGGAAACCCTGACAACTTCCACTAGAACCACGCACACACACACACACACACACACACACACACACACACACACACACACAGGAAAGGAGGAAGGATGGAAAGTGTCTTATACGAATATCAATGGAATAGGGTCATCATGGATAGAGTTTAACGACTATTTGAGAGACAGAACCTGATATTGTGGGGCTGACAGAAAATAATTTGTATGACTCAGTTTAGTTGGGGATTGGAGAAAGTGCATACAATATATGGAGGAGAGACAGATAGAGAAAACAGGGAGGAGGTGTGGTGCTGATGGTAAGGAAAGGCATTAGGGTGGAAGAGGTGATTGAGGGTGAAGGCTTGGCAGAGGTACTGAAAGTGAAAATTGTGGGTGCTGAAGGAAGAAGGAGGCAGTATGTAGGGTATGTGCCACCAAGAACCAATGCATGGAAGGCCCGAGAATATGAACAAATGATACAGGACACAGTGAGTTGCCTGGATGGAATGTTGAGAAGGGGTGAGAGAATAATTTTAATGGGTGATTTTAATTGCAAAGAGATAGAATGGGAGGACTGACATACGCGGGGAACCGAAGAGTTGTGGGGAGGAAGACTCCTGCGATGCTTCTGGCATTTTGCTTCAGCTCAGTGGGACGACCTGAGGATGTACTTTTCAGATTTCCCGTGGAATGATTAATGCTTCCAGGAGAGAGACCCCTCTGTGTGTGCCCAGCGCATCTCAGAGGTGATTGTCTCTGGAATGGAGGCATACATTCCACGTTCTTCCTCTACTCCTCATGCTAAAAAGCCTTGGTTTAATCATGCTTGTTCTCATGATATTAAAGATAGAGAGGCAGCCCACAAAAGGTTCCAGAGCCTTCGAACTCCCGCTAACTATGACTTTTACATTTCAGCCCGGAATCGTGCCAGATCTGTTCTCCGACTAACTAAAACTTCTTTTATCAATAGAAAATGTCAACACCTTGCTTCTTCTAATTCTTCCCGTGACTTCTGGCATCTAGCCAAAAATATCTCCTCCAATTTCACTTCTTCCTCTTTCCCTCCTCTCCTTAACCCTGACGCCAGCACTGCCGCCTCACCTGTCTCTAAGGCTGAACTCTTCGCTCAAACTTTCTGTAAGAGCTTCACCTTGGACGATTCTGGGCATATTCCTCCTACTCATCCCCCCTCTGACTCCTTTATGCCTGTTATTAAGATTCTTCCAAATGATCTTTTCTATACCCTCTCTGGCCTCAACTCTCAGAAGGCTTATGGACCTGATGGAGTGCCTCCTATTGTCCTTAAAAACTGTGCTTCTGTGCTGACACCCTGCCTGGTCAAACTCTTTCGTCTCTGCCTATCAACATATCTTTCCTTCCTGCTGGAAGTATGCCTTTGTACAGCCTGTGCCTAAGAAGGGTGACACTTCCGTTCCCTCAAACTACCGCCCTGTAGCTTTACTTTCCTGTCTATCTAAAGCTTTTGAATCAATCCTTAGCCGGAAGATTCAAAAGCACCTTTCCACTTCTAACCTTCTATCTGATCGCCAGTATGGATTCCGCAGGGGGCGTTCTACTGGCGATCTTCTTGCTCTCTTAACTGACTCTTGGTCATCCTCTCTTGGCAGTTTCGGTGAAACTTTCTCTGTTGGGCTAGACATATCGAAAGCCTTCGATAGAGTCTGGCACCAGTCATTGCTTTATAAACTGCCCTCTTTCGGATTCTATCCCTCTCTCTGTTCCTTTATCTCCAGTTTCCTTTCCGGCCGTTCTATTTCTGCGGTGGTAGACGGTCACTGCTCTTCCCCTAAACCTATCAACAGTGGCGTTCCACAGGGCTCTGTCCTATCACCCACTCTCTTCCTGTTATTCATCAATGATCTCCTTTCCATAACAAACTATCCTGTCCACTTGTGCGCCGACGAATCCACTCTGCGTTATTCAACTCCTTTCAATAGAAGACCATCACAACAGGAAGTACACGACTCCAGACTGGAGGCTGCAGAACGCTTAACCTCAGACCTTGCTATCATTTCCGATTGGGGCAGAAGGAACCTTGTGTCCTTCAATGCCTCAAAAACTCAATTTCTCCACCTACCAACTCGACACAATCTTCCAAACACCTATCCCCTATTCTTCGACAACACTCAGCTGTCACCTTCTTCAACACTAAATATCCTCGGTCTATCCTTAACTCAAAATCTTAACTGGAAACTTGATGTCTCTATCGCTAAATCAGCTTCCTCGAGGTTGGCCGTTCTGTATCGTCTCCGCCAGTTCTTCTCCCTTCGCAGTTGCTATCCATATACAGGGGCCTTGTCCGCCCTCGTATGGAGTATGCATCTCACGTGTGGGGGGGCTCCACTCACACAGCTCCTCTGGACAGAGTTGAGGCTAAGGCTCTTCGTCTCATCATCTCTCCTCCTCCTACTAATAGTCTTCTATCTCTTAAAGTCCGCCGCAGTGTTGCCTCTCTTTCTATCTTCTATCGATATTTCCACGCTGACTGCTCTTCTGAACTTGCTAACTGCATGCCTCCCCCCCCTCCCGCGGCCCCGCTGCACACGACAGTCTACTCATGCTCATCCCTATACTGTAAAAACCCCTGATGCAAGAGTTAACCAGCATCTTCAGTCTTTCATCCCTCACGCTGGTAAACTCTGGAACAATCTTCCTTCATCTATATATCCTCCTCCCTACGACTTGAACTCTTTCAAGAGGAGGATATCAGGACACCTCTTCTCCCGAATTTGACATTGCTTTCGGCCACCTCTTTTGATTCTTTTTTGGGAGCAGTGAGTAGCGGGCTTTTTTTATTATTATTTTTTTTTTTTTTGTGCCCTTGAGCTGCCTCCTTTATTGTAAAACATTTTTTTTTTTAAATGGCAATGGAACATGTGCTGACGCAATGGATTAAGGAACATACTAGATTCGGGAAAGAAGGAGAGGCATCAAGACTAGACCTGGTTTTTAGCATGGAACCAGAAGTAATAGAAAATATTCAAATAGATTGCCCAATAGCAAAGAGTGACCATGCGATTGTGGAATTTGAAGTTAAAGAAAAGAGAACGATTGACCGAAAAGAGGATCACAAAATAGGGAGAAGTAACTACTCTAAGGCAGACTTTGTTAATATGAGAACTTTTTTTGAAAATATTTGGAGTGGGCTGTACAAAGCCCAATGTACACAAGACAAGTGAGAGGAGTTTTTAAAGCTGTACAAAGAAGCCGAGAATGGATATGTCCCTAAGGTAACCAAAAGGGATGTTTGTAAAAAGGAATGGTTTAACAAAAGATGCGAGGCAGCTAGAAAAAGTAAGGAGGAAGCCTGGAAGGGATGGAGGAGACGAAGAAGAATCAACGCGTGGAACAATTTCAAACAAGCAAGGAATGAGTATACAAAGATTAGAAGAGAAGAAAAACGGAAATATGAAAAAGATATAATCGACAAATGCAGAGACCAACCTAAATTATTTTATAGACATTTGAACGGCAAATTAAAGAATAGAGAAACAATCGATAAACTGAAAATGGATGGAACTACATATGAAGACCAAGCAGAGATGGCAGAAGTGATGAACAATAGTTTTCATAGAGTTTTCACAAAGGAAGACGAATTCGTACAACCACCGGGCCAAGAAAGAGGAAGGATTATGCAGGAGATACAGTTAACGGTGCAGAAGGTCAAGGAAAGCTTGAACAAGCTGGATGTAAGAAAGGCGACAGGGCCGGATGAAGTATCACGGTGGATCCTGAAAGAATGTAGTGAGAAACTTGCAGAGAAACTGTACTCCATAATGAGCGCCTCTCTGAGTGAAGGAAGGGTACCACAAGATTGGAAGAGAGCAAACATAGTACCAATTTATAAAGGAGGAAAGAGAGAGGACCCATTAAATTACAGAGTGGTATCACTCACTAGTGTGGTAGCGAAGATATGTGAGAGGCTAGTTAAAAACAGGTGGTCGGATTTTTTGGAAAGTGAGAGAATTATCTCGGATTGATATGTTATTACTCAAGGGTGACATTTAATACAAGAGAAAGAAGGCTGGGGGGATGGAGTGTACAATTACACTCGAACGGCTGGAATCACAACACGGATCAAACAACAGATAAACATGGACCCTCTTCACATACGCAGACAAGCACACAGACTTACATTTATGTACAAGATCACGAACACTCACATTGACATTGACCCACAAACATACCTACACAACACAGTCAACGTACTCGTAACACACACACTCATAAATACCAAACATATCACACTAACACTGACGCATACAAGCACTCATACTTTCCACGCACCATACATGACTGGAACAGCCTCCCTCAACATATTTTAGCCTGCGGTACAATAGACTCATTCAGAAAACAAATACACACTCTCTGGTCACCACAGCACACCAACACTAACGATTACACTTGATTCACTTCCCTCCCCTGCACACCCGGCTCCCCCGTCCCCCCAACAGCTAACACAAATATGCGTGTTATGTACCTGTACGGCTGCCCTGCGCATCATGTATCCAGATCCAGTATGCCCGCCCCACCTGCGCCTTCCTCAGGGGGACGGGGCAGCCTGTGCGGCCCTCACACTGGGGCTGAGGTGACTGCCTCTCCCCCTCACTTTAGAGCTATCTCACTTTGTCTCACAACATGTCACTTCTTCTTGGGTGGTTTTATGGGGCTAGTTAGGCTGTGGGGCCACAGCCTCTTACTACAACATGTCACTCATCCAATAACGAGCTCGAACAGGACACAGGAAGAATGGAAGACATTTTACCTTATTTCAAGGGATCGCCGCCCCCACGCCAGCGCCTCCGCCTCCCACGCCTGCATATATTCTACTTATATAAGTGTCTCCGAGGGTTTAAATAAGGAAGTATTAGGTTTGTTATCGTCAAAATGTGGCTCTTGCTCTTGCTCTTGCTGTACAGTTCAGTTCAGTTCAGTAGTAGGCGTGGGATAAGCCTCGGCATGGCTCCCACTAGGCTGTTTCTTTAGTTGTGCTGCAGTTCCTGTGTTTTTCTGTGTCTTGTTTTCCAGATAGTTTTAATATATTCTTTTCTTTCTTGTATATTTTTGATTCATTGTTCACCAAATAGTAGTGTTTCTGCTATTATTTTGTCTGTGTTGTGAGAAGTTACCTGTAAGTTAAATTTGTTTCTTATATCTTCATAACCTGTACATTCTAAAAGAAAATGTTCTAATGTTTCCTTGTCAGTCATCATATGGACATCTCTCACTCTCTCCTTGGTAGCCATTTCTCCAGTTTAAACTTAGCGTGTTGGTTCTTGCTCTCATCATTAATTAACCATTAGCTGTACAGGTGACCCGCTGGGAGTCAGGCCTTCATATCGGCACACCCTGTAAAAATAAAACAAAACAAGCAGTATCCATTACAAATCTTCCAATTCCCTATTTCTTACACACCACATCTTTTCCAGAAAAATCTTCATGGCTGCTATAATTCTCTCATTTGCTTCAGCACTCAGTCCCAGCAGCAGCAGCATCCATTCCCTCTCCGTTCTTGCAATCCTCCCATTCACATCCCAGCCCATCAGTGCCACCCTCATCATCTCCGTCCTTTCTCTCCGGTACCTCCCGCACACCAGTATCACATGCACGACAGTTTCCTCCACACCCCTGTCACACATCTGACACACTTTGCTGCGGGACTCAGACCACCTGTAGTTTCTTGCTTTCACATTCATATACTGCGCTCGAGCTTGGAGGAGAAGATCACCACCCAGGCTTCCATCATACCAGCTGACACACTGCGGGGCATCCTTTTCCCTGTACCACTCCAAAGTACTCTTTCGCTCCATCGCATGCTTCCACCTCCTCAGACCGTCACCTTTCACTGCACTGTCTATCTCTCTCTTCCACTTTCTCACATCCCATTCTGGACCCTCACTGTTCCTGTCAGTCACCTTACATTCAAAGAAACGCCTCCCTTCCTCTCTGCTCACCCACCTGACTCGCATACCACTGTCACCAACCATTCTTATGCAGTTCTTAATCCTACCATCTGAGAATTATTGCATTAGTCAAGAAATACCTGGATGATAAGACTATGAAGATGCTTATATATAATCATGTAACTAGTAAGCTGGATTATTGTAACTCACTTTATTATGGCCTTCCTAAATATCTGCTGAAGAAACTACAACTTGTTATGAATAGAGCTGCAAGGCTAATAAAGGGTCTGCCCCCCCCGTGAGAGAATAACACCTGCACTTATAGACTTGTATTGGCTACCCATCAAGGCACGAATAGTCTACAAAATATGTGTCTTGACTTATCAAGCAACGCGACTTAGTAAACCTGGATATTTGAGAAATATTCTACAGGATTTTCATTTGGACACCACCATGTCAGTGAGATACAGTACAGAACGATATAGACTCTATGAGCCCAGGGTCAACCTGGAACTGGGTTTCAGAGCATTTGAGAAGAGTGCCCCACGGCTCTATAATGAGTTACCCGGGGACGTTAAGAACAGTGGCAGTCTGGCAACCTTCAAGAAAGCGCTGAAGACTTACTTATTCACTAAATCCTACGAATTAACAAATATGAGGATTGAGGACAACTTTAGTTGCTAATATTACTGTTATAATGTTAGCGGCCCTGTGGAGCGCTGCCACGGCGGCGGACCGGGGCCTGAAACCTCATCAACGGTAAACGGTAAACAATTAAGTAAACCTTCGATCCAATCCCATATCACCCCTCAATGCTTCCACCGCTGCATACCTTGGTGCATTCAAAGCTAGCCTCCCGATCCTATTTTGCCCTACTTCCTATTTATCCATTTCCAACTCACTCCATATAATCACCTCCATCCCATACATCACACTCGGCACTGCTACACTCTTCCACACCTCTCTCAGCACGTCATACTTACATGCTCTCATTCTTGCCGCACTTCCCAGACGGCCCACCCATTGATTGACTAG
The DNA here is from genome assembly GCF_024679095.1 of Eriocheir sinensis. Classification (NCBI taxonomy): domain Eukaryota; kingdom Metazoa; phylum Arthropoda; class Malacostraca; order Decapoda; family Varunidae; genus Eriocheir; species Eriocheir sinensis. The sequence continues at coordinate 2,032,343 of NW_026110295.1, read as the reverse complement.
GCTAATCTTCTCATTCTTTGTCCTTTCACATCCGCTCGGACTCATCCATACACCCAGGTACTTGTATGCATCTGTTTGCCCTAGCTCTGTGTCTCCTAGCCTCCAGGTCCTATTTCTTTCATCTTCTGTCCCATTCACAATCATTATCTGACTTTTCTCACTACTAAATATCACTCCAAAATCTCTCCCATACTCATTCACCACATCTAATAGTTCCTGCAGTTCCTCCGCTGACTCACTCATGACTACCACGTCATCTGCATACAGAAGCACACTTACCCTGTCTTCTCCCACTTTTACTCCTGCATTCTTTCTCCTCATCCTGGCTGCCAACTCCTCAGTATACAGACTGAAGAGAATTGGAGACAGGATGCAGCCCTTCCTGACACCTCTTTCACTCCTCACCCACTCTGTCTCCAATGCTCCTAACCTATAGAGGTTTTGCAGGGACGTCACGAAATAGCGTCGTCTGCACCTTGTGCGTCGTCTGCAAACCCGCTGGTGGTCACCTCCCCAGCAGAGTGAGCAGACGGACCACGTGTGACCCATCCCCAAGTCACTACCCGCGGGCAAAGGGCAGGACCTTCAGCATCATTTGTGTTAAGTGATTACTCGAGATCGCTTTAGTATGTTGCGAAGCTAAGATACATCGAAAAAACAGTGCTATTGGAGGAGGAGACTGGTAGACTGGCTGTCTAGCTGGCTGGTTGTCTGGTTGACTGGTGGGTTGCCTGGTGAGTTGATTGGCTGGCTGATTGGTAAACTAACTGTCTGTCTAACTGACCGACTGGATGGCTGACTGGTTGACTGGATGACTGACTGGGTGGCTGACTGACTTGGTGATTGATTGGCTGGCTGGCTGGTTGACTGGCTGATTGGTCGGTTGACTGGGTGTCCCTCTGCCTGGCCGATCTCCTGTTGCTGACCAGTGATGCCCAGGTAGGCCCAGGTAGGCAGCACAGGCAGGCAAACAGGAGAGGGCAAGTGACGACAGGTGAGGGCAGGTGACGGCAACTCACCCACACTACGCACTCTTGGTCACTTCCATGCGTACACTTATATACTCCACCCAGCACTGAGCTCTGTCCCTCTGAGCATTTGCCTCCACTGAATTTCCTTTCCTTTTTTCTTCCCTGCTTGAGCGCTTCCATGCGTGTTTACCTCCGCCAGCTCATGTAAATCCCGTTCCATAGCAATCCCCCGCCACACAATAAGCTAGGGGACCCGGTGCAATACCTAAATGAGTGTTACCTCATGTAATAATCTGATTAGTCTTGCCTGTAATATTTACCTCTGACAAAATGAGCACTGCGGAGTCGAGATGAAGCAGACGGCCGCCAGTTTTCCCTCCTCACAGCGGCTATCCACTTCCCCCGCTCTTCTGGATTCGCTGAGAATCTATAAAATGACACAGCATCTCTCCCGTGTCGGTTAGAACATCCAACCACACAGCATACGTATCCCATGACGAACACAGAGCACTTGTGCAACCGTCAAAAAGGTTTGCTTTGACAGTGACCACCGCCACTGACCACCAAGATGGCCGTGCAGGCCCGCGCTACCCCCGCACCCCCACTAATGACGTCAGCTGCAAAACCTCAATACCTGACTCTCTTGTCCACATACATACTCCTAATGATTCGCACTATCTTATCACTCAAACCTACTTTTTCCAATACCTTGCACATCACCTCCCTGTTTACTCTACAGCAGGGGTTCCCAACCGGTGGGTCGCGACCCCCTGGGGGGTCGTGGAGCCTTGGCAGGGGGGTCACGTAGCCTTGCTAAAAGTAGCTTGGGATGATATTAATTTCAACTCATCAATTACATTTTTTATGTTCCTTCATTTTTTTGTTTTGTTTTTGTTTCAGTGCAAAAAAAAACCGTGTGTTACAGCGGTTCAATGTGATTAGATGACATTGGGGTGTCTGTATGCGTGCCTGTGAGTGTATGTGCCTGTATGATGTATGTGTGTCTTCAAGTGTATGTTTGTGTCTGTACTAGCGAGTATGTGAGTGTGTAGCAGCCACTGCTCAAGCAGTCGCGTGCTCTCTTCCAGTGAAAACGGAAAATGGGGCGTTGCAGTATAGACTCATTGTTCATTCTTATTTTGTCAATGTTTTCGTTCGTGCACCCGTCTCGTTGTTTCTTGTGCGTCTAATTGTTTATCTCTTGTTACTTGTTTATCTTCTACTGTCCGTCCACGTCCTCTTGTCGTCCACTCGTACACATTGTTCCACATATACACCAACACTTAAATGTTAACCTACACAAACAACATTCACACAAACGCATACACAAACAAACACCTATCATATGTGTTGTCCTTGTCGTGATGAGCTCTGTAAGTTTTGTCCAATAAAGTAACCCTGGCGGATATGACTTTCTCTATCCGTGAACCGATTAGCACTTAGAACACTCGCTACCACCAACAATTGGTGACCCTGGAGTGTTGCTATGGTTCAAGGTGGCTTATAGCCAGTGCCGTTTAAGGGCACTCTCCTAGAGTGGAGGACCTGGGCAGGGTAACTTGCCCATTCGTCCGCCCTCTCCTGGGGCAAAAATCCTCACCTCCATTCGGGGTTCGTGGGGCTGAGCACTCAGGTCGGGAGAAACATTACGCCATAGGCGTAGTTGCCACCTTCAGGGTTTTCCCCCGCCCTCCCCTAGGCGCCTTCTGTGCCTCCTCCAGGCACCCTCTGTGCCTCCCCCAGGCACCCTCTGTGCCTCCCCCAGGCACCCTCTGTGCCTCCCCCAGGCACCCTCTGTGCGCCTCTTCCAGGCACTCTCTGTGCGCCTCTTCCAGGCACCCTCTGTGCGCCTCTTCCAGGCACCCTCTGTGCGCCTCTTCCAGGCACCCTCTGTGCGCCTCTTCCAGGCACCCTCTGTGCGCCTCTTCCAGGCTCCCTCTGTGCGCCTCTTCTAGGCTCCCTCTGTGTGCCTCCTCCAGGCATCTGCAGCGCCCTTCAGGCATCTTTGTGCCCCATGGTGCTTCCCGGCGCTCACCCACCCACCCCACCCTTCCTCCTCCCTGCTTTTCTGCTGGTCCGGCGACTGAGACACGCACACCGTGTGACACACTACACAGACTCAGTGAACACTCAAACACAGTGCGACATATTACTGAGACACAGTGCCACACACTCAGTGTACACGCCACACACAGACTCAAGCGTACACGCCACACACAGACTCAAGCGTACACGCCACACACCACACAGATTTGAGAGACACGCTAACACAGTGTGACACCCCACTGGGATTACTAGCTGCCCCCTGGATTAACCACTGCCTCCTGGATCTATCACCGCCGTCTTTGATTATCCTACACTTGTGGATCCTTGTGTACAGTGCAGTGTGTCCAGCAACAGTTAGTGTCACAGTGTTACCCACTAAGCGTACAGTGTTGTGTTACAGTGCCTTTTTGAACGCTGGTTCACTCCCCGAGCCACAGAGGCCCCTGGCACGTGCCAGCGCCTACAGTACACGCAGTTCGTTTTACTCTCACGGACTGCCGCGGCTCCAGGCACATGCTAGCGCCCCTAACTTTTCAACTCGCTGTGGCCCCGGCTCGCTGGCATCTAGCGCCTTCCCACGCAGTCGGTCGACGCACCCCCGACTGCCGCGGCTCCTGGCATATGCTTGCGCCCCTCAATTCTCAACCGGCTGTGGTCCTGGCACGCTGGCATCTAGCGCCTTACCGCAGTCATTCGACGCCCTCACGGACTGCCGAGGCCCCTGACACGCTGGCAGCTGGCGCCTTTAATACACGCAGTCGTTCTACTCTCACCGACCGAGGCCCCTGACACGCTGTCAGCTAGCGCCTTCACACGCAGTTCCTCGATGCACTCTATGACTGCCGTGGCCCCGGCGCGTTTACGCCAGTGCCTGTGCCCATCTCCGCCGCTCGACTTCACCATACCTGACGACGACATGCAACTCTTCCTCTACTACGGCGGTGTCCTTCAGAGCACCACTCTTCTGCTCAGGACCCGTCTACGTGGTTCGCGATTCGGGAGTGCGGATTCAAGTCTTCCAGGATCTATTAAACAGCCAACCACTCAACTCACCGCAGCCCACCTTACGCAGCCCACCTTACGCAGCCCACCTCACGCTGCTCAACTCCTCGCTGCTCAACCCCTCGCTGCTCAACCCCTCGCTGCTCAACTCATCGCTGCTCAACACTTCAGCTCGACTTACCGTAGCTGCCCTCACTGCGCTACTCATCTCAGCTCGACTCACCGTAGCTGTCTCCTACGCGCTACTCACTCCAGCTCGACTCACCGTAGCTGTTGTCACCGCATTACTCACTCCAGCTCGACTCACCGTAGCTGTTGTCACCGCATTACTCACTCCAGCTCGACTCACCGTAGCTGTTGTCACCGCATAATTCACTCCAGCTCGACTCACCGTAGCTGTTGTCACTGCACTACTCACTCCAGCTCGACTCACCGTAGCTGTTGTCACCGCATTACTCACTCCAGCTCGACTCACCGTAGCTGTTGTCACCGCATTACTCACTCCAGCTCGACTCACCGTAGCTGTTGTCACTGCACTACTCGCCCCAGCTCGACTCACCGTAGCTGAACTACTCAACGCAACTCTACTCAGCGCAACTTACCGCGCACCTCAACGCAACTACTCAGCGCAACTTGCCGCGCATCTCGACACAACTCTACACAGCGCTACTCATCGCAACGCATCACCGTCTGCCACAGCGCCCCAGCACCAGGGAAGATTTCGTTCCTCCTTCCTCGTCACTGGGGGGGAGTACTTGTAGCAGCCACTGCTCAAGCAGTCGCGTGCTCTCTTCCAGTGAAAACGGAAAATGGGGCGTTGCAGTATAGACTCATTGTTCATTCTTATTTTGTCAATGTTTTCGTTCGTGCACCCGTCTCGTTGTTTCTTGTGCGTCTAATTGTTTATCTCTTGTTACTTGTTTATCTTCTACTGTCCGTCCACGTCCTCTTGTCGTCCACTCGTACACATTGTTCCACATATACACCAACACTTAAATGTTAACCTACACAAACAACATTCACACAAACGCATACACAAAAACACCTATCATATGTATTTGTCCTTGTCGTGATGAGCTCTGTAAGTTTTGTCCAATAAAGTAACCCTGGCGGATATGACTTTCTCTATCCGTGAACCGATTAGCACTTAGAACACTCGCTACCACCAACAAGTGTATAGGCATGTACGTATGCTTGAGTGTCTGTTAGCTGTGCTTAAGCATGTGTTCAGTTAAGCCCCGTTCACACTGTGCCGACTCTAGGCCACGATTCTAGGGTACACGAGGTCTTGGGTGTTGATGTGAAAGGGTCGGGCATGTCTTGAAAGAGATCTTGAAACTGTTGCCGAATGCTGCGCCGACGTCGTGACGGGAGTCTGCAGTCGTGAGGATTAGCGCAAAAAAGTATTCCATGCTAAACTTTCACTACAAGAGTCGGCAAGAGCCTGGACCAACCGTCACTTCCGGTTGAGGTCTGAGGGAGGTCGGGGGCAGTCGTCAAGACTGTCGTCTGTCTTGAGACAGTCGTGACGACTGTCGGGGCCATTTTTCAAATTTTTACCGTTTCCTGTCGGCACAATCGTCTGTGCTGACTTCTTAAGAATGATGAGGGACTGTCGTGACGACAGTCTTCGCTTAATGAAGGACGTTCGTGGCGACTGTCGGCTCAGAAATATTGGCTAACACTGCTGCTATCAAGAAATTTTTATTTTTATCTTGCAGCTCACAAGGACAATAACACCTTCTGGGCATGGTTACGTTTCGCTGCAACAAACTTAGGAGATGCACAGTACGCACGCATTCCTTTTGCCTCGATCTCTCTTGTGTTGAATAACATAACTAGGGTTGCCACCCTGAGGTCAGAAAAATGTGGAATGCAACATCTCACTCTCCAATACGGAATGGATCCATATGTAAAGGAACGGGTGGCAACCATAAGATTTCTCGAGCATGCAATGAGTGACAGCCGCATCACGCTTCTGGTGGAGGCAATAGGGAGGGGGGAGGGACGTTATGTCGCGTATTTTACGCGTATTTTAGGACGAAACTTTGACAAATTTTACGGGCTGGTTTTGTGATTAACCGAAAAATGCGCTCACTACAATTTTAAGATACTGAATTTTATCTGCTTGACCATTCAGTTAACAAAATACCGTGCGGAACAAATACCGTTCCGTATTGGTTCAAAACGGAACGATATATTTCATTCTCGAATACAAAGCGATTCCGTATTTTAAGGAACGGCAAGGCTGCCGCCAAGACAGTCACCAAGACAGTCGCGAAGACCGTCAGGAAGACCGTCGGCCAACTCCTTGGCAACTGTCGGCCAGCTAGTCGGCCAACCAGTTGACAGACAATCTGGAAGACTGTTCTCAAGACCGTCTGCGACTGTCGGCCAATCGGTCGGCAGATTCGTGGTTGTCGTAGACAGCGCCATTCAAAAATTGACCGTTGAGACTCGTCTTGAGACTAGTTGGCAGCATGTCGCAGTCATTCTGCCAACTAGTTGACCGAGTGTCCTGAACAGTCGGCAATCATGCTAGCCGACACCAAGACGCCAATAAATTCTTGGAGCGTGGGAGCCGACTTGTCAAATGCAGAAGTCGCTGGGTTGTCGTATCCTATAATCGCCACATTCTGAACGTGCGTATACTCGTAGTGCTGTAGCGCGTGCCGTGTGTGTGTGTGTGTGTGTGTGTGTGTGTGTGTGTGTGTGTATTTTGTTAACTGAATGGTCAAGCAGATAAAATTCAGTATCTTAAAATTGTAGTGAGCGCATTTTTCGGTTAACCACAAAACCAGCCCGTAAAATTTGTCAAAGGTTCGTCCTAAAATACGTGTACTCCAAAGTCAGCATGATAGCCTTACGTGTCCTTATTCCATTGCTTCTACCTACTTGTGTGAAGCAGGATTTTCAACTCTTGTCAATATAAAAACGAAGAATAGGAATAGATTGGATGTTGGAGATGACATAACAAACGCTCGGTCACGAATTTCAAGGTTTGCTGCTCAAATGCAACATCAGGCATCCCACTGGCTGGGCTGGATAGCTGTTGAAACCTATGTTGATATTATTGTATAGGAATAATTGTGTTCTTTTTGTGAATTAAGGTTGGACCAATGTTGCGATTGTTTGCTAATAGATAACTACAGGATTCTTGAAGAAATTTTTTTGTCAGAAGTTTCTTTCCCTCTCCTTCATAGAAAACAAAATGTAAATCAGGCTGCTGATAGTAGGGGGTCGCGTGGGATTCAAGCTTTTGGGTAAGGGGTCGCGAGTGCAAAAACGTCGGGAACCACTGCTCTACAGTATCATGCGCTTTCTCAGTATCAAGAAACCCAAGATACAGCGGACTTCCATTCCTCTTTTTCCTCTCGATCATCTCATTCACTATGTTCCTCCCGTCTCCCTTGTTGTTTACCTGTAACAATAAATTATCAATCAATCAATCACATACATATTGTCCTCTGCCCTCCTGTCTGCACGAAAACCATTCTGCTCCTCACACCCAGCACTCTCTCCCTTTCAGTCCACTTACATAAGAACATAAGAACATAAGAACGTAAGGAGACTGCAAGAGGCCGGTTGGCCTATACAAGGCAGCTCCTGTACACTCAACCCCACCTTACCTCACCATCCATGGCTTTATCTAACCTCTTTTTGAATGTATCTATGGTGTTGGCACCCACAACATGGCTCCCAAGCCTGTTCCATTCATCTACCACTCTATTGGTGAACCAATTCTTGCCTATGTTTTTGTTGAATCTGAATTTGTCTAACTTGAAACCATTGCTACGCGTCCTACCTGGCTCTTTTACTAGCAAAATCTTATTGACATCCCCTTTGTTAAAGCCCTTCATCCATTTATAGACTTCGATCAAGTCTCCTCGCAACCTTCGCCTTTCTAGAGAGTGTAGGTTTAACTGCTTCAGCCTGTCTTCATAAGGCAAGTTTCTCACCCCCTGAATCATCTTTGTCATCCTCCTCTGTACAGATTCTAACATCTTGATATCCATTCTATAGTAGGGGGACCAGAACTGAACTGCATAATCGAGATGAGGTCTAACTAGTGCTAAGTAAAGTTTGAGGATGACTTCAGCGCTCCTATTGCTCACGCTCCTTGAGATGAAACCAAGTACTCTGTTTGCCCTATTTTTAGCCTGAATGCATTAAGCCCTAGGACGGAGGTCAGCGCTCACTAGTACTCCTAAGTCTCTCTCACGCCCAGACCTGCTTAGAGGAGTGCCATTTAGGGAGTAATTGTGTGAGGATTATTCTACCTACACTCGAATGCTACACTTCCCGACATTGAATTCCATCTGCCACTTCCCCGCCCAATCATATAGTCTGTCAAGCTCATCCTGGAGAACGCTAGCGTCCCTGTCTGATTGGATTACTCTACCGATCTTGGTATCATCTGCGAACTTACTGACATCACTACTAATTCCTGTGTCCAAGTCATTGATGTAAATAATAAAAAGCGGAGGACCCAGCACCGACCCCTGTGGGACTACACTCGCAACACAGCCTTTCACTCAACACAGCACAGAACAATCTGTCCTTCTTCTTCTTCTTTTGACCTGTGACGCTTTGTATCGCTTCTTAGGTCCTCCTCCTTTCGTTCCTCTTTTCTTCACTTATACACACTTTTCTTTTCAGTATTACATCACTTTGTCGTACTCGTTTCTGACGCCTAAGTATTGCCAAGAAACATTAGGATCTAACTCTTTTAACGATAACTATAAATTAGTTTCGTTATTGGAATGAAGACAGTGTTGGGGTAGGAAGTCGGAAATATAATCGGCTGAGTACGACAATCTGGCACCGTTGAGGCTGTAGCTCCGTGGCCCGAGCCATTTTGCGGGTGTCATACCGTAAATAGCATATTCTTACTGCGCAAAGCAGGTGATGTCACTTATTGTAACTTCGTGAGCTTTCATATTTATCTATTTTTGTATATTTCATGGTGGCAAAACTTTCATTACTAGTTTCATTTTACCAGTGACACGAATTTATGACTTTTCACAATAGAATTTCCTCAAACAAGTGAATCAGACGAGTACCGTCTGTGCCGCTGATGCGTGCAGACGCGTGTCGCCCCGCTGTGTTTGGGTTGTCCAGAAATATTACCAGTGTGTGTATGAATGAATACAAAGATAAGCACATACATTGATTTAACTCTAGGATGTCTCGTGGATTATTAATAGATAAAAAAACAAAATATCTGGATAGGCTATATACTCTTTAGCCCGTTACCGGCTATGGCTGCAAAAGTCCCTCGCCTTAGTTTGTACCCCCATTTGGTGATTGTTCAGGCAGCTTTACACCTGGCAATTCCTGGCCAGCAATACAGCCGCGACGTGCTGCCGGCAGCATTTTTGGTCTGGGTCTGGGTCTGGGAGCCCTTCTCGCGGCAAGTTCTCTGCAGGTGAGCTTGTCCGTCTTGTATTGCCGATCGATGGGCGGCTGGGTAAACAACGTGTCGGCGCCAATAAAACAAGAAATGACAGATGCAGATAACAAGATTTGGAGCCGGGAGGCCGAGGTGGCATTGTTAGAGGAAGTAGGCAGCATTGACACTTGTGGGACCCATAAGATAAGCTCTACTAGAGGCAGAGTCTGCGCAAAACAACTTTTGAGTGGCAGCAACAATATATATTGCGGGAAATGTGTATCTCTTTGCGATATATCAAAGGAGGTAATAAAGGAACGATTATTTTCATGTATTATATAATCACACTATGTAATGCCTGGGGGTTGAGATGGCATGTTCCTCCCTTCTCCTTTGTTGTTAAATGCAACAATAAGCATTCAATCAATCAATCAATACTACTCATGATAAAACTCGTTTACTTAAAGTATTTCTACAATATTAGGCTAATGGACCAAACTCATTGTGGTGTTAAGATATGGTAGTAGACTGTTTGGGTGTTTGGGATGAATTCATGCCCTTGCATTTACCAGCAGTTTACGTCTTGATGCTCCGGCTCCTCCCACGTGTGAAGGTACTTGCTCCCGAGCACCCAGCCAGTCTAGCTGCTAGATCGTCGACTGTATTGCCGGCCAGAAATTGCCAGGTGTAAAGCCGCCTTTAGGTACGCCTATTCTTCAGCTCTTTCCTACTCCCTATGCCCCTAAGCTCCCTTGTGTATCAAGTCACTCTGCATTCGTTCCACTCCAGGCACTCTCTCATTCTCCCATACACAGTTGAACAGCTCAGTCATCTTGTCTATCACCACCTCACCTCCATTCTTATACAATTCATACAGGATCTCATCCAGCCCTGCTGCCTTGCAATTCTTCTGCTTCTTAATTTCTCTCAAGCGTTACATCCCTCTCTCACCTCAAAGCTTCACCCACCCTTCCATGCAATCTCTTCCCAGAAACCTTTTATACACGTACTCTTTCATTCTGTCTGTGACCCTGATTTCCTCACCATTTACTTTCAGGTACTCCACGTTTTCACTATCAGTCACCTCTCACTCCTCAAGAATCTATACCATTCACGCCCACCTTCTATAGACCTTTTTTCAGAGCTTCAGTCAGACTCCTCACACCTGACCTTGGCCTCCTAATCTTCTGTTTATTTATAGTAACCCTCTGTTGCTTTACATACTCTGACCATGTATTCTGATATACATTTTCTGCCTCAATAATTTCATGTCTCTCTTTCCTCAGTCTCCTACAAACCTTATTCAGCCTCTTTCGCTCCTTCCTAACATCCCTGATCTCCCCATTCCACCACGGCTTGCATGCACTCTCTCTTCCATTCGTACTCAAATACCCAATCCGTGGAGTTGCAGCTCTCCTTACATTCCTACAAACTCACTATTGGCTCCATCCACGTCAGGCACACTTCCATTCATCCAGTCTAGTTTCCTCAGGTCTACCTGGAAATCTTCCCATCTAACATCCCTACACCTCCATTTCTTTCTTTCCCTCTTCGCTTCTATTTCATTCCTAGCATACAGGTCACATTCCAGCATATTGTGATCAGACACCACATCAATCATTCCGTCCTCATCTCTCCACACACGAGACACACACTCACACATTCTCCCATTCACTAACAAATAATCAATAGCAGACTCCTGATCCCTCGCACTCCACGTCACACGTCCCTCAGCCGTCATCACATTCAGGTTTTCCAGATTCATTTCATCCACAAACTCATCCAGCATTTCCCATTCAGTTCATTCTCTCCCCAAGTACACCCACGTGTGCATTCCTTATCTCCCATGACCACAACTTTCTCTCCGGCATACTCCTCACAGCTTTCCTCACCACGCCATACTTCCCGGCCTCTCTTCTCCCTCACGGCTCTCTCATCTTGCACCGTCATGTAGAACCCAGCGTCTAGCAGCAGCGTCCATTACTATATTTACTGGTGCATTATTTAGGCCTATGTGTTCATTAAAGTCTCCCATGACTATCCACTTTCCTTTGCCTACCCTGCCGCTAATTTCCCACCATACAGCTTCCTATTTTCCTCCCAGTCTTCTGCCCTTCCACTCCCATGTACGCCACTGTCACCTAGGGCCGCTTTCACAGTCACGCTTTGTTTGTTTTGATCGTTACCAATGGCGCGATCGACGCTATAGTTTTCCACGTGAAACTGGCCGATGGGGTAGTGGCGGCTGCAAAGAAGCGAGAGGTGTTGAGAGTGTGGCAGGTGCGGGGCTAGGCTAACCCGCAGCCGCCACTACCCCATCAGCCAGTTTGACGTGGAAATACTATAGCGGCGATAACAGCCATTGCTAACGATCAAAACAAACAAAACGACTGTGAAAGCGACCCTATAGAGTCCCTTTATAGAGAGTCCCGACATAGGCGGCCCTGTGTATAAAGGCTGCTGGGCGCCATTTTAGCCCTTCGAGCACCGCACCGACTTTGAACTGAGGTATTAAAGCATAATTTTACCTATTTTGGAAAGCGGATTCGGCTGCTTTTTAATGTAACAATGCCTTGCTGCCTAGCATTCGGCTGTAGCAACATGCCACAGAGGGATAAAAAGTGTATAATTTAACTGCAAGGCCGCTGAGAAGACAGACAGAGGCGTGCTAACAGTCAGTCGTCTTGGGAGGAAACCATCGGTTATGACAGCAAGACACACGCACTGCCATTGTGTGCGTCTTGCTGTCATAACCGCCCTCCCTTTGTACTGTCTATGGAAACCATTGTGAGAGAGGCACAGGTACGAGGACGTACTGAAACAATCGTTCACCTCAGGTCCAGGCATGATGAAGGAAGCTGTGGCCCTTAATTGTGTCCAAAATTATTGGCTGTGATCTCTCCCACAGGGTTCCAGCTGTTATTACAGACTCACAAGGGATATTTCACAGTCTCATCAAGGCCACAGTCTAATAGACTGGACGTGTTACAAGAGTTTAATGAACACAAGCTAGCTTTTGGTGAGCCATAGGTTACTTGCACGTGACGTCACACCCTCTCCGTGGCGGCAGCAGACGATGCTTCTAGCGTTGTGTGGGACCGAGCCCGTATCAGCTGACGTGCGAGGTACTTTGGTAATCATACGAAAGACAGTGAATTTGCCAAGATGCCAGCATTCTGTGGTGTTATTGGGTGCGCAGACAAGCGGACAAAGTTCCCGGAAAAGTTTTTCTTCCGATTACCAGTGTAATGCCGGGATGTGAAGGCAGGAGAAGAACCTTAGAAGTACAAGGACAAAACGTAGTTTAAGTCATTATAAGTGATTACATGTAGTTGTAAGTAATTATAAGTCACTGTAAGGCCATCATAGATATGTAAGAATGTAGTAGGTATTCTTGATCACAACCCATAACAGAATACATCCCCCCCCCCTCCTCAGACTACAATTACACCATATGACGCAATACCACGCCAAGTATTTTCCCGCCCCGGAACAGCGTCGGTCACCCTCCTCCCTTTCCTCCTTTCCCCCTTCTCCTACCAGCGCACGCACCTCGGAATTGTTACCAGCCCTTGCTTGTTAAAATCCCCTATCAGTTAAATCGTCCACCCTTACATAGATTTTTCCGCTGCTCCACATGAAATTTCGTCACCTTACACGTTAGAGACCATGCTTCCATGTATAAACTACCCTAGACTTCTCTTCATTTTGAATTAAAACGTGATAGATTATTAATCCGCTACTTGGTCCCTCTTCCTCCCCTACGGGGCCGCCGCAGGGCTGGTATAAAACGAGGGAGCGTCGTTTGAGGGCATCTTTCGCCCCTCATCTTCCTCCTACTACAGGTATTGTACTCGTGATTTTTCCTCCATCCCATTTTCCCCTAAAGTGCTCCCCAAGGGTTAATTACCGTCTCCCCTTTAGCCAATCTGCTTTAATTATCCTATAAATGCATTTCTGATCCCAGTAAATGAAATAAGCTTGATCTTTCGCCCACTCATCTTCCTTTACTCACAGGTCAGGCGTCCCAGTCTCTGCCACACACACACACACACACACAGCTTCACGAACCCGTGTATCCACCGATGTGTTCTTTTAGTTGTTAAACTCAATATTCCTATTCTCTCCACAGTAGGAGTTGTAGGAGAGAGCCCTGTATGCGTTCTTGGAGCCATACCAGGGGTAGGAAAGGGAATCGAGTCCCCTTACGGTTCCCTCCTGTTCCCCTATTGCGGGAAGTATTTTTGGGAGTATTTGGCCAGTAATCTGTGCTTTACCTGTAGTGTAGAAGTGTTAGTGAATTAAGAGGCTGTATGTTTGTGTCTTTACGACGGAGATGGTTCTCGTCGTGTATAGGTTTCGGAAATGTAACGTTCCCTCTCTCTGAGTCTCTTTCATACATCCTTATATATGTACCTGGTTTTTACAATAATTGTACACCCGCCCAAGGGTAAAGATTTCGTGGAGAATCATCAGCCTTCTTCTGGTTACCATAGTGAGAGGAGAAAACTAGAAATCAGTCGTGGGTCCATTCGCCCATTTCCGTCAGTTTCGGAAAATCGTGCCTTCAATGAGGAATTAATTATAAACCGTGTCGTCAGGTATGCGGCGCCTATGTATTGCCTTCTAAACTAAGTCTGGAATAAATGCAAGCACTCCTGTATAGGCATTTATTTCTTGTCACTCCCCGATGTGAGATTTGTCCGGCCGGCTGTGAGTTAAACTAACCATTTACCGCCCTGAGCCTGCCCGCTCACCTCGCTACCCTGCCCAGGAATCAGAGTCTCGCTCTGGGTCATTTTAATCCTCATTAAATCCTTAGTCCTTTATACATATACTCTTAAGGTTCCCAGTGAGCGTCCGGCGACATAGTTCATCAGTAGATCTCTGGGCAGGTGTAACAAAACTACCCCAGGGTGAGTCCCCTTGTTCTAATCAGATATCCCTAGGTGAATTCCCTTTTTTATTATTTACAACATTTAGTGTCCCGAATTTCCGGGCGACACCAGCAATGAACAAGAGATATGGAGGAAGAGAAAATAACAAGAGAACGGCGAGGGAAGTGGCTGGCAAGTCTGGCGAGAGCTGACTTATCCGAGGCTGGAAAAAGGCATCTCCTCGTGTGCAGTGATCATTTTTGGTGGTAAGTATATATTTGTTTCCTATTTAAGGCACAACATTCGAATAAAGTCAATAATTTAACCGAGAGACACACAAAGTGGCACAGGATTCAGTAACTCACGGCGCCACACTACCACCTGCACTAAAAGACACAGACCAGATATCTGATCATTGTTCCTTAAGGAATTCCTTATACTCTGAAAAATTATTTTTTGTGTCCCTGTTAACGGCATCTTTTACAGGTAAAATAACCATTTCAAATCAAAATTCACCGACTCTAACCCTATCTTTATGACAGTGTGCTCTCTTACTGTTCATATTGTGCCATCAGGCTGCAAAATTTTATATTATATGGCTTATATTGCAAATATTTTTTTCCTGCTCCTTTTCAACAGTCAGTCATTGTTATGTATCTTAGTCAATAACAAGGACTTCATATTAGTTAGGTTTCGTTTGAACTGAATTTCACTGTTATGTTGTCTAACACACCTGAAGATTAAAAGCAATTGTTGAGTTGAGCTCCGCAGCTCCAAAAGATGACATTACACCTTCCTATCATAAGGGACTAAATCCATTATTAAGCCTTTCTCTTCTCTTTAATTTTAAGAACTAGCTCTATCATATTATGGTTCAGGGACATGGATTTAGTCCCATAACTGTAATAAGGAGGCGCAATATCGTATATTAGGAGGTATGGAGCTCAACTCAATAGTTATGAGATTGAATTTTATATAGGTAATTTTTGGTTTATGGATTTAAAACAATGCTCACCAGTAAAAAGTACACTTATTTGACCTTTAGTCTGGAAAAAATAAATGTTGTCTTAGGAAAGTGACTGCTGAGGTAAACCTCACATTATTAACCCTGCATTCTATTTGTTACTTCAGGACGACCAGCAGTCCTTGAGGATACTAGTAATCCAGAGTGGCCCCAACACAGAACCTTGGTCATCGTAAAGTGTCCCAGGAATTGGTCGCCATCAATTGTGCTCGGCATCAAGGATCCAGGAGAGAAAGTTGAAGAGAGGATAAGGAGATGTTTATGACACTCCATGGACATACAGGAATACACTCCCAACCTTGCTGCAGGTGACGAAGAAGTTCATGTTGGTAAGTGGTTATGTTGATATATGCCATCAACAAGTAGCCCGTTCCATGTTTTTTTTTTTTATGGAAATACAGACCTTTTCATAACAAAAAACATTTCATATCTCCATAAAATATTAGTCTCATCCGCTTTTGTTGGTGTCAAGTTAAGAAACCTCTTCCTAAAATGGGTATGAATTTTCACATTGGCCAAAGAGATTTGGCCATGGGAGTGTATTACTATCTTCCTCACAATCTTTCACACCTTTCCAAGAACCAAGCAGGAACAGTTGTCCCTACTAGCCATCGGCCAGAACATTTCAGACAGAGAAGCAAACCAGTTGTTCTGACCAGCTGCCTGCCAGACAGAAACAAAATGTAACAGGTTGCAACTTGTCGTGGCCTGCCAAAGAGACTCTCACCCTAATGGAGACAGACTTATGTTTGATCAGCGAGATGAGGACTTGAACCAGTTTACGAACAGAGAGGGTATGAACACCAGTTCTACAGTGCAGGTGACTACAATAACCTCAACCTCAATGTAATGATGGATGAAAAAGTCCTTTTTGTATACAGGGCATTGCCAAACCATGTACTGATGTGCAAATAGTTACTAGATTGAATTTTATATAGGTAATTTTTTGGTTTATGGATTTAAAACAATGCTCACCAGAAAAAGCATGACTTTTAGTCTGGAAAAAATAAATGTTGTCTTAGAAAGTGACTGCTGAGGTAAACTCATTATTAACCCTGCATTCTATTTGTTACTTCAGGACGGCCAGCAGTCCTTGAGGATATTAGTAATCCAGACTGGGCCCCAACACAGAACCTTGGTCATCGTAAAGTGTCCCAGGAATTGGTCGCCATCAGTTGTGCTCGGCATCAAAGGATCCAGGAGAGAAAGTTGAAGAAGGATAAGGAGATGTTTATGGCAGCGCAGACACTCATGGACATACAGGAATACACTCAACCTTGCCATGACGAAGTTCATGTTGGTAAGTGGTTATGTTGATATATGCCATCAACAAGTAGCCCGTTCCATGTTTTTTTTTTTTATGGAAATAGACCTTTTCAAAACAAAAAACATTCATATCACCATAAAATGGAGTCTCATCCTTTTTGTTGGTGTAAGTTAAGAAACCTCTTCTAAAATGGGTATGAATTTTCACGGGTCAAAGTTGTCATGGGAGTGTATTACTATCTTCTCACAATCTTCTTACACCTTTCAGAACAACAGGAACAGTTGTCCCTACTAGCCATCGGCCAGACATTTCAGACAGAGAAGCAAACCATTGTGTCTAGACCAGCTGCCTGCCAGACAGAAACAGTAACAGTTGCAACTGTCGGCTGCCAAAGAGACCTCACCCTAATGGAGACGACCATGTTTGATCAGCAGGATGAGGACTTGAACCAGTTACGAACAGAGGTGTATGAACTCCGTTCTACAGTAGGTGACTACAATAACCTCAACCTCAGTAATGATGATGAAAAAGTCCTTTTTATACAGGGCTGCCAAACTATGCTGTACTAATGTGCATTTTTTATTATGTTTGCCTTAATATTACCCATTCAATTAATTCAAAGCAATCCCCGTTTCAAGAATTTGTTATGTTTCTGATGCATCTTCGTTTAAACACATGCTTCCAGGATTTGGCCTACAGATTTAAAGTATCTCTTTCAACTGTGTCAAGGATATTTTATAAATGGGTAGATACAGCAGATACAAAATTAAGACATTCCATTGTATGGCCTACTGGCACAACAGGCTGGGAAGAAAATAAATAAAAAATAGAAAAATAAAAATCAGTCGACACACACACACACACACACACACACACACACACACACACACACACTCACCCTGAGAAATTCCCCTTGCAGTAGGGTTTGGGGAGGTTCAGCACCAGCAGCACCCCACATAGGATGAGAGGAGTGCACCATCAGGGGGACGGCTGCTGCTCGGGCTTTGCTAAGACGAGGGAGACACAGTTAGAGGGGCAGCCATATTAGAATCTCTTGTTGATATTGATAAGTTTAAAGCAAGAGTCAACACCTGCCTGCCACCTTTTGTTAAGGGGTGATTTTTCCTCCATTGTTTTTTCTTATCCTTACTTACTGTCTATTATTTCACACACACACACACACACAAAAAAAAAAAAAAAAGTGCATAATTATAAAGAGAAGCCCAGGATGAGGTTACAGTATGTAGTACAAGGTTATTAGTGTAGTGAATTAAGGCAGTGGTGACAGACAAGTCCTGGTGCAGCCTTCTCAAGAAACAGACTTAGTTGAACACAAAACACTCACACACACACCTTCAATATAGGGACCTGCAAGGTACTGGCCCGATGTACATTTGCCTCTTATGGCCCGATTGCAGAATATTTATATCGGCCATATATTGGCCCGATAAACAAAATCCTCGAACTACAACAAAAAGACGTAATGTAGGCTATTTAGTACTGGCCCGATGTAGATTTGCCTCTTATGGCCCGATTGCAGAATATTTATATCGGCCTTATATTGGCCCGATAAACGAAATCCTTTATGCCATAGTTCCGTTATTTGCCGGTATCGGCCCGGACTTTCGATGTTTGCTGGGTGTCTTCTTGCGGCCTCACGCTATTTTCTTTTCCCGAGGCTCCCTAGGTTAATTCAAGGTAGATTTCCCCTAATATAGCACTGTAGGGTAGGGCAAGGCGTTTAAACTATATCAAATTAAAAAAAAAAAAATAAGTAAAGAAATAAAATTGAAAGATATGCAGTAAATTTTATATTCTCTTCCATTATTTGTCGCTAAAAAGGTTAAATTATTGATAGATAGCGAGATATATAAGAAGGGATTATCTATGCAATGGTTCGTTATCGTACACCTGACACCCACGTTGGAATGTAAACAAGAGAGCATGTGACCTTTCCTAATGTCCTCCATCTGCTCTCTCTCTCCCCCCATATCGACTGGGCGACACTGTCAGGTACAGAAGGCGAGTCACATAGAATGATCGAATTTCTAGAAGAAAATTATCTAAGCCAAATGGTTTCTGAGCCAACTCGACAAAATAATATACTCGACCTTGTTATAACGACCCAAGATAACCTTGTCAGTAGTGTCACGGTAGGAGAACACCTCGGTTCTTGCGATCATAAATTAGTGCGCGTCGACATTAAAGCTCAATCATCAGTGACTGAAAATAAAGTAAAGGTGCCCAATTTCAAAAGAGCTAACTTCGTAGAAATCCGACAAAAACTAACAAAAAAACAACTATCAGATGACGGCAACGTGGAGGAAGCCTGGCTAAGCCTTAAAAATCACTTACTCAGCAGAACACATTCGTCCCCTTGTGCGAGAAGCGAATTAACACTAATAAAAGCCCACCGTGGTTTAATAGCGAAATTAAACAATCAGTCAATGAGAGAAAATTGTTTTACAGGTTAAAGAAAGAACAAAGCACGGCCGAGAACATTAGACTTTATAATGATGCCAGGCGACGAGTAAAAAGACTAGTAGGTCAGGCAAAGCGTAGATATGAAGAAAATATTGCAGCCAACTGTAAAAATAACCCGAAATCTTTCTTCAGTTACATAAACAACAGAAAGGCGATCAAAAGTGGTATTGGACCTTTAACAAACAGCGACGGTGCACTAGTGACTGACAGCCAACACATTGCAAACCTCTTAAACAATTACTTTTCCTCGGTGTTTAATACTAACAGTCTTCCTCTCGCTACCACCAACACCAGTACTATTGTAAATCTCGAGCATGCATTGCCTAATTTTGAAATAACAACCGATGAAGTCCTTAAAGCTCTCCATTCACTTAAAACAAATAAAAGTCCTGGACCTGACAAAGTATATCCAACTCTGCTGAAAGAAACGAAGAGCGAAATACTCTCCTCCCTCACAACCGTATTCAATATGTCCTTGCGACAAGGCATCGTCCCTTCAGATTGGAAAAAGGCTAACGTGACACCGATTTTCAAGAAAGGAGACAAAAAAGTACCAGGTAATTACAGGCCCATTAGTCTAACTTCGGTTGTAGGTAAGCTACTTGAGGGCATAATTAGAGACAAAATTGTGAGTTACCTTGAAAGCCACTCATTGATTGGGGACTCACAACATGGCTTCCGAAACAAAAGATCCTGCCTATCAAACCTATTAACCTTTTATAACGACCTCTTTACTGTTTATGACGTAACCAAATCACTGGACGTAGTCTATCTTGATTTCCAGAAAGCGTTTGATAAAGTCCCGCATCATAAATTACTTAACAAATTAAAGCAAATAGGTATTGACGGTCAAGTAAACCAATGGATCGCGAATTGGTTGAGGAACAGACAACAAAGAGTAGTGATTGACGGATTTAACTCAGAGTGGGCGCCTGTCACTAGTGGCGTCCCTCAGGGCTCGGTCCTTGACACAGTGCTCTTCATTATTTACATCAACGACGTGGGTGTTGGACTCAATAACCGCATTAGTAAATTTGCAGACGACACAAAGATTGGTAACTCGGTTCTCACTGACGAAGACAGGCAAAGCCTCCAAGAGGATTTGCACAAAATTTCAGCTTGGTCGGATAGATGGGAGATGCCCTTTAACGTAGACAAGTGCCAGGTCCTTCAAGTTGGAACGAGGAATAAGAAGTTCGAATACGAAATGCGCGGCGTTAAACTCAAAAGCGTTCAATGCGTCAAAGACTTGGGGGTCAAAATCGCGTCAAACCTCAAATTCTCACAGCAATGCATCGATGCAGTAAATAAAGCGAACAGAATGTTGGGCATCATTAAAAGAAACTTTGTATTCAAGAATAAAGATGTAATACTCCCGCTCTACAACAGTTTAGTCAGACCCCACTTTAGAGCAGGAGCCCAGAGGGTTGGGGGTAGCCGGAATACTAACCAATTTTCCTTCCTGCCAGTGTTCCATACGTGCATTGTTGCATATGAAACTGGACGACTGGCATGATATCTGTGGTGGGTGTGGCTTCAGCAGCCATTTAAATTCGACACCTCAGCTACCCTAGGCTGCTTTTGACCTAACCACTTATAAGTACCTAGAATGTATGAGTTGTGGGTGGAGTTGTTCCAAAAATTGATGACAGCAATTTTTGGTGATGGAATGACCTTGCCAAACCCAATTATAAGCCACTCCAGCTACCCTAGGTCAGCCTGAGAGCTAACTTCTCAGAACCTTTGCCAAAATGTTTGTGAGGATCCCAGGAGTCATAAATGGCCAATGACAGCAGTTTCCAATGGTGGGGTACCCCGCCAGCCCCTGCCCAAAGTGCCATGCCCCAAAGTTACCCTAGGTCAGCCTGAGAGCTAACTTCTCAGAACCTTGCCAAAATGTTTGTGAGGGCCCCAGGAGTCATAAATGGCCAATGACAGCAGTTTCCAATGGTGGGGCTACCCCCATAGCCCCAAGTGCCACGCCCCCAAAGCTAACCTAGGTCAACATGTGAGCTACTTTCAGAACCTTCAAAATGTGTTTTAGAGCCTGTAAAATTGCTGTTATTGGAAACAAAGTGATAAAGATAATGATTTTACTACTACATTTAATATCGTTTTATTATTTTTCTAAAATGTTTGTCTACATTTAATTGGTTGCAACATACATGTACAACACTCTAATTGAACTTCAAGATCTGCGACAAAATCTGAAATGAAAATAGTGTAGAGCAAGATGCTTCAAAACTTGAGAATTATAAGAAACAGTGTCCGTGATATTATCCTCTACCAGTAATGCAATCAACTTCAGTCGATCCATATAGTCTTTGATTTCACATCCCTTGGACATTGTAAAAGCTAGTCACGTCATGGAAATGAATCTATCAATCAATGAATACATGCACAGTCAAATTTATATTTCACTATCGTCATCAGAGTCTGTATTCACTCCAAGGAATTTCCTTCGATTCCGTCCCTCCCTTGAATTTCTTGGAGCCTGAGCAGCACTTGACTGCTGGGGTGTTCTGGCACGTTCTGGTAGGTATGCCCGACGGTTGCATGGAATGTATCTTTCCGTCCGTTTCTATATTGGCATCATTATTGTCCCAGACTGATGCTGTTCCTAAATCAGGGCAAGTTTAATGCCATCTGAACATCTCCATGTTCTTTCTGTACCGCATACGCAAACTCAGTTTCAAGCCTTTTGCTTCACTGTAGCTGATCGAATGGCCAGTCCTATTGAGGATTTCAAGTGATCTTGGAGCCCTGTCATGGATGCTAATCTGAGACCAAGCGCCGTGTGCTTCCACGGCTTTATTGATCCTCGAGAGACATTGAAAACTGCGTCTGACGCCATTGAATTGCTTTCCTCTTGGTCATCTCACTTAATGATCCGGCCTTTGCAGATGAGCCCAACAACGTCTTGAAAAGAGATCCAGTTGTTCTGGGATGTTGGCAGCAGATTCCTTCAGATTCTGGACATTTGCTGGATTGGGAGTCTTGGATTTTGGGAGTTGTAGGATCTGTTTACGGAGATGACGAGCGACCCACTTGATCTTCTCATTTTCTTCATGTTCTTCACTATGTAGGCCTGCAAACGCTTCCTCCTCAGTCAAAGCAGAGCTGTAGATGTAATTGCCTAGACGCGAATTTGCCAGCTTCACTGTGATGTCATCACCAAAGTGTTCCTTAAGCTTGCGTTGGAGAGATTGGGCTGAGTAGGAATTAATCCTTCCAGGGTCGCCACCAACTTCAATGAAATCTGTTCGATAGATATCAAGTAGCAAGGAGACAAATACCGGTTGCCTATTCTCTAACACTTCGGTTTTTATGTACTGACGGAGTGAAGTGAATGCCTTCTTGTGATATGCAGATTCCTTTGGCTCTGACTCGGCTTTTACATCAGTCTCAACCAGGACCAGACTGGAGCATGGCTTGTGATAGACTGATTCCTTGGCAATGAGTGCACCACCATGCGGACCAATGCCTTGATTCTGTCGTTTTTTGAACGATTGGCCCTATCTGCTATTGAATTCGCCATATTCAGTGTAGCTATATTGAGTAATGTTTCTTCCTTGCCGCGTTTCTTCTTTCTTCTCTTCCCACAAAACAGGCATGATCCTGTTAGCATTCCCTTCTCATCGTACTTTGGGATACTACTGTCGCTTCTTGTTTCCATTCGTCGTTTCTTCATCGGAGGGGTGGCATCATTGCTGGGGGAGGCTGATGTACCAGGACATTCTGTTGAGGTGTCGCCTGGCCGTGGCCGCTTCACTGCCGTGTATGTCTTCCGACATGCTGGATGATACTGTAGGGTATCTGGTGCTGTCACACTCATAACTCTTCGTGTTACATCTGCATATTTGTCAGCATGCAGAGCCTGGCGTTGAGATGCGCATTTCTTCATTGTGGCCCATACAGTTTCGCTGTAAGTCTTGAGCTTGCTGTCCTCCTCAGTTGGCTTAAGACAGATGAAGCATCTTGAGGCAGGACTGTGGGTCTGCAACGACACAGTTTGTAAGAAACATGAGCAAAAGTCTATGAGGTATTTAACCCCATATTATTTTGGACCAATTGAGTTGTGAGAGGATTTTTATATCTATTTTAATTATTAAAAGCGGGTATCGTTGAAAAGAAAGATAAAAGTGAACTAACCTGTGGAGATGTGGGTAGAGATGAAGATGATGACCTCGAACTAGATGTCGGATTGATTTCTGTTTGGTCGGCTCTCTCCTCATTATCCAAGGCGGAGTTGAGCTTTGCTCGTTGATATTGTCATTTTCATGCATATCGTTCCCGTTAGAATTATAAAATTGGCTTCACCTCAACAGCATCCTTATTTGTTTCCATATCGCCAATACACCACCAACACACCTGAAACACATCCTTTCTAGAGAGGGCAAGTTTGTATAAGGGACAGGTTTAAAGAGAAGGATTTAAAGAATTAGTGAGTCAAAGACAATTTCTGCTAAAACGAGTAATACATGTAATACCTTTATAGCCTAAGGGTTACAAAGTATCCTGTTTCTGGATGTACTTGTGACACCTTTGCATGGGCAGTTCATACCATGTTTTTGGGAGTTATGTGTAGCCTAGCTGCATGGACCTAGGTTAGCATGGGGTGTGGCACTTTGGGGGGGCTGGCAGGGGTACCCCACCATTGGAAACTGCTGTCATTGGCCATTTATGACTCCTGCCTCACAAACATTTTGGCAAAGGTTCTGAGAAGTTAGCTCAGGCTGACCTAGGTAGCTGGAGTGGCTTACATTGGGACTGGCAGGTCCATCCCACCACCAAAAATTGCGGTCATCAATTTTTTGGAACAACTCCACCCACAACTCATACATTCTAGGTACTTATAAGTGGTTAGGTCAAAAAGCTAACCTAGGGTAGCTGAGGTGTCGAATTTAAATGGCTGCTGAAGCCACACCCACCACAGATATCATGCCAGTCGTCCAGTTTCATATGCAACAATGCACGTATGGAACACTGGCAGGAAGGAAAATTGGTTAGTATTCCGGCTACCCCCAACCCTCTGGGCTCCCGGTCTACTTGGAATATGCGGTACAGTTTTGGTCCCCCCACCATGCAAAGGATATTGCTAAATTAGAAGGTGTTCAGCGTCGGGCAACGAAAATGATCCCTTCCTTGCGCAACAAATCCTACGAAGAAAGGCTTTCTACCCTGTTCTCTTGAGAAACGTTCGCTCCTCGTCGGAAAACTGATCGAATGTTTTAAAATACTTAATGGTTTCACGAATGTAGACAGATCAACATTGTTTATGATCGATGACAGTCTGCGCACGAGGAACAATGGCGTAAAACTCAGATGTAGACAAGTAAATTCAGACTGCACAAAATTTTTCTTCACCAACGTTGTAGTGCGAGAATGGAATAATGCTTCCACCATCAGTGGTCCAGTGTAACGATTGACTCCTTCAAAATAAGCTCGACCGTCACTTCATTCAACTTAATATCAACTAGAGTAGAAGTGCAACGTTTGAAGTCTTCTGATTAATGTAAATCTCTTAGGCTCTCTCTCTCTCTCTCTCTCTCTCTCTCTCTCTCTCTCTCTCTCTCTCTCTCTCTCTCTCTCTCTCTCTCTCTCTCTCTCTCTCTCTCTCTCTCTCTCTCTCTAAGTTTAGGCTACAACGTCAACAGTTAGATAAATGAATAGATAGATAAATAGATAGATAGATAAATAGATAGATAAATAGATAGATAGATAAATGGATAAATAGATAGATAAATATAGATAGATAAATAGATACATAAATAGATAGATAAATAGATAGCTAGATAAATAAATAGATAGATAAATAGATAGATAAATAAATAGATAGATAAATAGATTTATAAATAGATAGATAAATAGATAGATAAATAGATAGATAAATAAAGATAGATAAATAGATAGAGAGACCCCTCTGTGTGTGATCTGCGCATCACAGAGGTGATTGTCTCTGGAATGGAGGCATACATTCCACGTACTTTCTCTACTCCTCATGCTAAAAAGCCTTGGTTGAATCATACTTGTTCTCGTGCTATTAAAGATAGAGAGGCAGCTCACAAAAGGTTCCAGAGCCTTCGAACTCCCACTAACTTTTTGATCTATATTTTCAGCTCGGAATCGTGCCAAATCTATTCTCCGACTTACCAAAACTTCTTTTATAAATAGAAAATGTCAACACCTTGCTTCTTCTAATTCTTCCCGTGACTTCTGGCATCTAGCCAAAAATATCTCCTCCAATTTCACTTCTTCCTCTTTCCCTCCTCTCCTTAACCCTGACGGCAACACTGCCGTCTCATCTGTCTCTAAGGCTGAACTCTTCGCTCAAACTTTCAGTAAGAACCCCACCTTGGACGATTCTGGGCATATTCCTCCTACACATCCCCCCTCTGACTCCTTTATGCCTGTTATTAAGATTCTTCCTAATGATGTTTTCTATGCCCTCTCTGGCCTCAACTCTCAGAAGGCTTATGGACCTGATGGAGTGCCTCCTATTGTCCTTAAAAACTGTGCTTCTGTGCTGACACCCTGCCTGGTCAAACTCTTTCGTCTCTGCCTATCAACATCTATCTTTCCTTCCTGCTGGAAGTATGCCTTTGTACAGCCTGTGCCTAAGAAGGGTGACCGCTCCAATCCCTCAAACTACCGCCCAATAGCTTTACTTTCATGTCTATCTAAAGCTTTTGAATCAATCCTTAACCGGAAGATTCAAAAGCACCTTTCCACTTTTAATCTTCTATCTGATCGCCAGTATGGATTCCGCAGGGGGCGTTCTACTGGCGATCTTCTTGCTCTCTTAACTGACTCTTGGTCATCCTCTCTTAGCAGTTTCGGTGAAACTTGCTCTGTTGCGCTAGACATATCGAAAGCCTTCGATAGAGTCTGGCACCAGTCTTTGCTTTCTAAACTGCCCTCTTTCGGATTCTATCCCTCTCTCTGTTCCTTTATCTCCAGTTTCCTTTCCGGCCGTTCTATCTCTGCGGTGGTAGATGGTCACTGCTCTTCCCCTAAACCTATCAACAGTGGCGTTCCACGTGGCTCTGTCCTATCACCCAATCTCTTCCTGTTATTCATCAATGATCTTCTTTCCATAACAAACTGTCCTGTCCACTCGTACGCCGACGACTCAACTCTGCATTATTCAACTTCTTTCAATAGAAGACCATCACAACAGGAAGTACACGACTCCAGACTGGAGGCTGAAGAACGCTTAACCTCAGACCTTGCTATCATTTCCGATTGGGGCAGAAGGAACCTTGTGTCCTTCAATGCCTCAAAAACTCAATTTCTCCACCTATCAATTGGACACAATCTTCCAAACACCTATCCCCTATTCTTCGACAACACTCAGCTGTCACGTTCTTCAACACTAAACATCCTCGGTCTATCCTTAACTAAAAATCTCAACTGGAAACTTCATATCTCTTCTCTCGCTAAATCAGCTTCGTCGAGGTTGGGCGTTCTGTATCGTCTCCGCCAGTTCTTCTCCCCCGCGCAGTTGCTATCCATATACAGGGGCCTTGTCCGCCCTCGTATGGAGTATGCATCTCACGTGTGGGGGACAGAGTGGAGGCTAAGGCTCTTCGTCTCATCAGCTCTCCTCCTCCTACTGATAGTCTTCTAACTCTTAAATTCCGCCGCGATATTGCCTCTCTTTCTATCTTCTATCGATATTTCCACGCTAACTGCCCTTCTAAACTTGCTAACTGCATGCCTCCCCCCCTCCCGCGGCCCCGCTGCACACAACTTTCTACTCATGCTCATCCCTAGACTTGCTTATGCAAGAGTTAACCAGCATCTTCACTCTTTCATCCCTCACGCTGGTAAACTCAGGAACAATCTTCCTTCATCTGTATTTCCTCCTGCCTACGACTTGAACTCTTTCAAGAGGAGGGTATCAGGACACCTCTCCTCCCGAATTTGACCTTGCTTTTGGCCACCTCTTCTGATTCTTTTATGGGAGCAGCGATTAGCGGGCTTTTTTTATTATTGTTTTTTTTTTGTGCCCTTGAGCTGCCTCCTTTGTTGTAAAAAAAAAAAAGATAGATAGATATATAAATAAATAGATAGATGAAGAGAGAGAGAGAGAGAGAGAGAGAGAGAGAGAGAGAGAGAGAGAGAGAGAGAGAGAGAGAGAGGGTATGTTTATCTTCATGTGTTTTGAATAATGATAACAGAGTCGATGGAGGAGGCAGTGGCGCCTCTCAAGGTTAGGGCGTCAATGCGCTTTTGTGCACAAGTTCGTCACGCGGGAAGCCTTGGAAACATAATCCACCGAGAGAGAGAGAGAGAGAGAGAGAGAGAGAGAGAGAGAGAGAGAGAATTTACATAGATTTTACATGGAAAATCAGACCACTCAGACCCCATGGTCCAGACTAGGTGGTCTGTCCTTAAACCTAAGTGATTCTACAGAAGGCTCCAAAACGTTGCATTTCTACTCTAGTTAATATTAAGTTGAAGGAAGTGACGGTCGAGCTTGTTTTTAAAGGAGTCAGTCGTGTTACACTGGACCACTGAAGGTGGGAGCTTATCCCAGTCTCGCACTACAACGTTGGTGAAGAAAAATTTGGTGCAGTCTGAATTTACTTGTCTACATTTGAGTTTTATGCCATTGTTCCTCGTTCGCAAAGTGTCATCGATCATAAACAATGTTGATCTGTCTACATTCGTGAAACCATTAAGTATTTTAAAACATTCGATCAGTTTTCCTCGGAGGCGACGTTTCTCAAGAGAGAACATGTTAAGGGTAGAAAGCCTTTCTTCGTGGGATTTGTTGCGCAAGGAAGGGATCATTTTTGTTGCCCGACGCTGAACATATTCTAATTTAGCAATGTCCTTTGCATCGTGGGGAGACCAAAACTGGGGAGAGAGAGAGAGAGAGAGAGAGAGAGAGAGAGAGAGAGAGAGAGAGAGAGAGAGAGAGAGAGAGAGAGAGAGAGAGCGCAATGACTGCCCTCACTCCGACACCGGATGTACAGTATGCGGACGACGTGTCTCAAGCAGTGCCCTACCCCGGACGCTCTCGTGAGATGCTCAATGCACGTTCGGGTAGGCAGATCACCAGGACTGGAGCCTACGAGAAGGCGTGGCGGATACGTACAAACGTGGCAAAGGTCACCGTCATTCCCTTGGCGACACTGACCCCCGCCCCGCTCATAGTCGATAACGAGGTCATCGATTTTCGCCCGCAGGGAAGACTCCTCAGTCTTAAGATCTCAAAAAGTGGGCTCACTCCCCACGTCACCGAGAGAGTGGCGAAAGCGAGGGTGGCGCTGAACACGTTGTGTACCGATTCCGGGATCTCGAACCCGGTATCAAGCTCCATCTCGTGAAGGCCCTGGTGATCCCTGTTCTCACCTACCCCCCCATCCCCATCCACGGGCTGAGTGCCACAGCCCTCAGCCAGCTCCAGAAAGTGCAAACCGCCGTGCTAGGGTTCGTGTTCAGCACCAGGTGGGAGGAGTTCAGAACGTCGCGATCGCTGCACGAACTGGCTGCTGTCCCTGCAATCAACGTCCGGCTATCTCAGATGGCCACGGCTGTCTGGGATAGTCTGGAGGCCGGTTGCGGGGCACAGTTTCAAGAACTGATGCGCCTCCACCAGGAAGCCCCTGAGAGGAACCACGGATGGTTCCCGCGGAGCCTCCGGCCACTACAATTAGACCCAGATCCTGACCCTTGCTACCGCTGACGCTCCCCGTACACATCCGCGCGCCCGTGCATAATCGTCTGCCTGAGAGTGTGGGTGTGCGTGTGTGCGTGTGTGTGTGTGTGTGGGGGGGGGGGGGGGGAGTTGCGTTTGTACTGTATTGTATCTCATTTGTATGTTTCCATTGTTTTGAGTAAATGTCGTACTTTAGTGATTTTATGTATCTCTGTACATGTATATGTATGTATGTATGTGTCCATCTGCATCTGCATTTGTGTTTGTATCTTTATTTAAATCTGCACAGAATTTGTATCTCTTTTATTGTTCTGCGGCCGTGTATGTTTCGTACGCATGTGTACCTGTATCTCTAAGTGTGTGCCTGTAGCTGCTATTTTTATTATATGACTTTGTACGTGTTCGTAGTATCATAGTATGTATCTCTGTAAATGTGTTTGTAGGCTTATAATTCTGTGTATGCGTTATATTCTTGTGTCTGCTCTTGTCTAGTATCTCTGTATATATTATATTGTTTCTGCACTCACTTCTATCTCCAATTCTCGAAATTTAAGTGTAATGTTCTCCATAGCTGTCATGTCCTTTCCTTTTCGTAACCTTACCTTCAACTTAAAACGTACTTCCCAAAACAGCAAGCCGTCCGCCCGGCGCCCCTCTTTCTCCTACTTTCGCTCTGTTTACTTCACCCCCTTTTTTGTTTTCCTCTCATGCATTTGAATTGTTTAGCTTAGCTTAGGCTAAGTCATATGTATGTACCCTCCCCCCCTCTGTAAATATCCCCCTTCTTTTCTCAATAAAAATCTGAATCTGAGGAGGAGGAATATTGGAGGAAAAAGAAGAAAAAGAAGAAGAACGAGAGAAAGAAGATGAAGAAGAAATGGAATAAAGGGAGAAAGAAGAAGAAGACGAAGAATAAAAATAAAAATAATGAGAAGAGAAAGAAGAAAGAACATAAGTATAACACACACACACACACACACACACACACACTCATGTGTGCCTCCCCGGCGTGGTCATCGTCACTTACCCTCACCCAACAACAGGAACTTGAGAGGGTTCTGAAGAGGGCATTCAGGGTCATTTTAGGCCCTGACTACCACACATACGACAATGCCCTGACCACCCTGAGTCTCCGAGGCTCTCTGACAGGCACCAGGACGCCCTCAGAAAATTCGGCATCTCCCTGCTTCACCATCCTCGCCACCGCCACCTCCTGCCACCCGACGCGCCGCGTCCCACCCGCTCCACCAGACACCACAACGAACTCACCACCTTCAGGGCGCCGCGAACTGACCGTTACAAACGAAGCGCAGTGCCGGCGATAGTGCGGATGATTAACAATGCCTAGCAGTGATAGTCAAACCCAAAGGGCCGCGTGGCAGGTTAGCACCTCGCCGCCACCCTCTAAGTGCCCCTTCACACCACCCTCCCTCTCCCTTTTGTCTCTATTTTTAGCTCTCCCAAATCCCCCCCCCCCTCCCCCCCTCTAGTGTAGCCTTTTTAGTATTAGATTATTGTATTTTTAATTTGTATATTTTCAGTCTAATGGCTGCCATACATTAATAAACCTGTTATTATTAATTTATTATTATTATTATTATTATTATTATTATTATTATTATTATTATTATTATTATTATTATTATTATTATTATCTCTCTCTCTCTCTCTCTCTCTCTCTCTCTCTCTCTCTCTCTCTCTCTCCCAGACAAAACATCACCTTCACCTCAAGTTCACAACGTCATCTGTCAGTCAGAGAAATAAAATACATACATAAATACATAGATACATAGATAATAGATAAATAAATAGATAAATAAATAAATATATATATATATATAGAGAGAGAGAGAGAGAGAGAGAGAGAGAGAGAGAGAGAGAAATGGAAAAATAGAGATAGATAAATAGATAGAGATTAATATTGATAGTGATAAATATATAGATAGAGAGATAAATAGATAATGAGATAGATGGATAAATAGATAGAGATAGATAAATAAATATATAAAATGATAGACAGATAAATAGATAGAGGTAAATTGGTAAATAGATACATAGATAGGGATAGAAAATATATAGAAAAATAGTGAAATTAATAGATAGAAATAAATAAATAGATAAATAAATAATTAGATAAATAAAAAGACAGATAGATAAATATATAGATAAATACATAGATAGATAAATAAACATATAGATAGATAAATACATATATAGATAAAGATATAGATAGATAAGTAGACAGAAAAATATATAGATAGAAAAAATAGATAGATAGATAAATAGATAGATAGAAAAATAGATAGATAGAAAATAGATAGATAAATAGATAAAAAGATAGATAGATAAATGGATAGATAGATGAACAGATAGATAGTTAAATAGATAGATAGAGAAATAGAAGATACATAGATTATTTTACACATTGTCTTTAAGAGCCACTAGTCCATTGAGCCGTAGCTCTCTTATGGACTACATGTTATATATATATATATATATATATATATATATATATATATATATATATATATATATATATATATATATATATATATATATATATATATATATATATAAGTGAGCATAACAGGTGCGACAAGGCGTCTCTAAAATATATTAAAGATTGCAAAAAAAATAAGTATGGCTAACTCAGAATGCATACTATATACATGTGCACCCCAAAACAAAATTAATGAAAATAGGCTTTTGTTCCTGACTAATAGAACAAAGTGATAATAGTAATAATAATAATAATAATAATAATAATAATAATAATAATAATAATAATAATAATAATAATAGCAACAAAAATACTACTAACAGTAATAATATTTTCATAACAATATTACTAATATTAATTATAATGAAAAAATAATGATAAAGACAATAAAAATAATAAAAATAATAATAATATTGACAGTAATAGTGATAATGACAGACATGATAATAATGAGACATGATAGTCATGACAGACATGATAATAGTGACAGTAGTAACGCATAATAATAATAATAATAATAATAATAATAATAATAATAATAATAATAATAATAATAAATAGTAGTGATGATAATAAAATAATAATAGTGATACTTATCCTGAACATTAGTATTACATATTATAATAGTAGTAGTAGTAGTAATAGTAGTAGTAGCTGCAGCAGTAGTAGTAGTAGTAGTAGTAGTAGTAGTAGTAGTAGTAGTAGTAGTAGTAGTAGTAATATTAGTAGCAGCAGTAGTAGTAGTAGTAGTAGTAGTAGTAGTAGTAGTAGTAGTAATAGTAGTAGCAGCAGTAGTAGTAGTAGTAGTAGTAGTAGTAGTAGTAGTAAAAGGGTGGTGGGACACTGTGAACACCGCCGGCCCTGAGATAGGATACATCCCTAACGCCACCAAGTCTGTCCTTATTGTCAAACCTGAACATTATGACCATGCCGCAGAAACTTTTAGAGGAAGTGGCGTCATTGTGACAAAAGACGGACAACGACACTTAGGTGCAGTGATCGGGACAGAGGTATATAAGAAGGAGTACGTGGGAGACAAAGTAGCTGAATGGGTGAAGGAAATAGAAGCTTTGTCTGCCATTGCCAAGACTGAGCCACACGCTGCCTATTCAGCGTACACCCACGGCATCCAACATCGGTGGACGTTCCTGATGCGCACCATCCCCGGCATCAGTCCACTCCTCCGACCACTGGAAAATGCCGTCAAGAATGTATTCTTGCCGGCGCTGGTGAAATATCATGCTTTGG
Source organism: Eriocheir sinensis (assembly GCF_024679095.1). Lineage (NCBI taxonomy): Eukaryota > Metazoa > Arthropoda > Malacostraca > Decapoda > Varunidae > Eriocheir > Eriocheir sinensis. The sequence continues at coordinate 1,999,862 of NW_026110295.1, read as the reverse complement.
GGAGGAAGAGAGGGATATGCTAGCACTTCCCCCAAGACTGGGTGGGATGGGGATCACCAACCCTGAGAAGCTGGCAGATAAGGAGAACCAAACTCCATCAGCCTTACCAGGTCACTCATCAACAGGATCATCGCTCAGGAGGCAGAGGGCGAGATAGACCAAACAGAAATAAGAGATATTAAAAGAAAAATCTCAGAAGAAAGGCAACAGGCCCAAAAAGACGAGCTGGACCGTCTTACACACCACCTGTCCACATAAATGGGTAGAAAAATACACACAGCACAGGAGGCAGGCGCCTCTAACTGGCTAACGTCATTACCAATCAGAGCAAAGGGCTTCAGCCTCAACAAACAAGAATTTGTCGACGCCATTGCTCTGAGATATGGCTGGCCGATTGAGGGACTGCCTGATCTCTGTGCATGTGGATCACCAAATGATGTCACCCACACCATGACATGTAATATAGGAGGATTCGTCTGTATTCGACACGATGAAGTGAGGGATCTGACAGCCAGCATGCTTGGGGAGGTATGCCAAGACGTCACTACCGAGCCGGCACTGCTTCCCCTGGACGGCGAACACCTTCGGTACAGGACAGCCAATACCTCACAGGAGGCACGGGTTGATGTAAGTGCCGCGGATTCTGGGTGCGCGGACAGCGGGCGTTCATGGACATCCGCATATTCGACCCGATGGCTGCCTGTCACCGTGCAAGCCGCCCACCACAGGAACGAGCAGGAGAAGACAAGGGCATACGGTGAAAGAATCCAACATGTGGATCAGGGCAGCTTCACCCCCCTCGTCTTCACCACATCCGGCGGGATGGGTCCCAGGGCCCAATGCTTCTACACACGCCTCGCGGAACTAATCTCAGAAAAGAAGCAACAGCCAAGGAGCCACGTTGTCGCCTGGATGAGGTGTCGTCTCTCGTTCTCCCTGCTCAGGTCGGCCATCCTATGTCTCAGGGGCACCAGACACTCTGGCCCAAAAGCCACCACCATCTCCAATATGGACTATGAAGCCACAGTGGTGGAGAGTGACATTAGGGTGGGTCGGGAGTGACTTGAGTAGGGAAGGAAAGGGGGATCTAGACGTAATAGATGATAGGTGATTTAGTGTCAGGTAGTATTAGTGATATGGTTGGATGCCACAGTCATTAGCGAACAGAGTTGGGGCTAATGACCTCCAAGCTATGGAGCCGTCCATGATTATGCGTCGGGAAAATAAACATGGGTGGAGGTATCATTTATGTAGTAGTAAAAAAAAAAAAAGTAGTAGCATTAGTAGTAGTAGTAGTAGTAGTAGTAGTAGTAGTAGTAGTAGTAGTAGTAGTAGTTGCAGTAGTAGTTGCAGTAGTAGTAGCAGTAGGCGACGGTGGTTGATAGTCGTATCAACCACAAGCTCTGTTAGCTTAAAAGTAATATGTTTAATAAGGTTTGTAATATTAAATAAAGATGGTTGCCGGCCACAGTCATTGGCGGGGTGGGGCCAATGAATTGCTTTGTGAAAGGATATGAGAGAATATACCGCTCACAACGCAACTCTAATAGATGGAGGCCTCCGTTTTATTATTAAAAAAAAAGAAGTTTGTAAAAAAAAAGAAAAAAAAGTTGCAGTAGTAGTAGAAGTAGTAGTAGTAGTAGTAGAAGTTGCAGTAGTAGTAGTAGTAGTAGTAGTAGTAGTAGTAGTAGTAGTAGTAGTAGTAGTTGCAGTAGTAGTAGTAGTTGCAGTAGTAATATCAGTAGTAGTAACATTGCTGACCTGGACTTTGAGGCGACGGTGGTTGATGGTTGTATCAACCACAAGCTCTGTTCGCTTAAAAATAAAATGTTTAGTAAAGTTTGTAATATTAAATAAAGATGGTTGTCGGCCAGTCATTGGCGGTGTGGGGCCATTGAATTGCTTTGTGAAAGGATATGAGAGAATATACCGCTCACAACGCAACTCTAATAGATGGAGGCCCGTTAAAAAAAAAAAAGTAGTAGTAGTAGCAGTAGTAGTAGTAGTAGTAGTAGTAGTAGTA